>NW_028319272.1:40000-225334 GCF_062004578.1 Staurois parvus
AATGGCCAGTCTGAATGGAATCTCAGTCCCGCTGTGTACAGGCTCTGCCCCGTCTCCTCTGGCACCACCATAGTTACGCATGCGCAGATCCTCCGACAGGCTCTGGCCAGCCTTCATGTCCTGGCAGAGATGGTGGGAGTATTTGCGCAGGGAGTTTTTCACCCATGTGCAAAGTCAAGGGACGGGGTTAGAACTTCCCTGGTAGCAGTCTTTGTGTGAGCTGTCCAACTACTTCGCTTTTATCCGGACAGTACATCATTCCAATGTGATCTGTAGGTGGCTGACTGCCCTGCCATGGAAGTTACTTACGCATGTCTTTCTTCCTTCTCAGCGAAGCCAGTGTTTATAATCCATCCACAAACCACGGAGGCACTCGTAGATGGAAGCGTCACCCTGGAGTGCGGCGTGTCTGGGGATCCTCAGCCAAAAATTACATGGACTGCAGAAAATGGGGAAGCGATTCCCAATGACGGGCGCTTTACCGTCACCAGCTCTGGAGGTCTGTACATCCAGAATGTCACCACCGCGGACCAGGGGCTCTATCACTGTCATGCCAGCAACAGCGAGGGCAGCATACAGGCCTCGGCGTCCATCATCGTACAAGGTGAGCAAATACAAGGCCATAAAACAAATGATTGATGTGGAGACATACAGTATTCCCGGTGCATTAGGAATAGCCAGGAAAGGTCACAGAGCCCCCCTGGTTTAGCTTTGGTTCTTTATATCTGGTCTTCTTGTAAATCAGGGTTGCTCAACCTTTGGAACAGTGAGAGCCACTTAAGTGATTTTATAACTGGTCACGGACCACAATGAACTATGGGGTGCTGCCGCCCCCCCAAACCTCAAATGTAAATGAGCCCTTTCTGTCCTGAGCCCCCTACAAGGCAGCTTTCACATTGATGCGATGAAGGTTACCTGCACCACACCTGAAGCTTTCCTGCGGGTTAGCTCCGCTTTGCGATAGACTTTTATTACATCTTGCGGGTGTGGTGCACTTTCTGAAAGCACACCAAACTCGCGAGATATAATAAAAGTCTATGGCCCACTGCAATTAACCTGCAGGAAAGCCGCAGGTGCACTGCGCTGCACCCGCAGATCACTGGGAAAGCAGCCTTTTATAGGTACTAATATGCCCAATGGCAAAGCTGTTATGCCCCGTGTATGTGATATTTAATACATTGAGCTTTTTTGCAGCTCTTGCAGCTGCGGCTGGCATCGTTCTCAAGGCTGCTAGAAAGTTTTCGGGTGAAGTGCAGTTGGTATCGCTCCATCTGGGACAGGAGCTGGCGCTACAGAGGAAGCATCAGCTTACGCGGCTTCTGTGGCCGCCTGGTCCCTCACTGCATTGTGATGCTTTGGGATGGTGGGTCGGAAGCCCAGATCGCCATCAATGGGTTGTCAACCCCAGGCATGCACTTTCCTGGTTTGTGGTCGTAGGCCACATCAGAGGGCTCCGTGGGCCACATCAGATTGCTCCGTGGGCCACATCAGATTGCTCCGTGGGCCACATCAGATTGCTCCGTGGGCCACATCAGATTGCTCCGTGGGCCACATCAGAGGGCTCCGTAGGCCACATCAGATTGCTCCGTGGGCCACATCAGAGGGCTCCGTGGGCCACATCAGAGGGCTCCGTGGGCCACATCAGAGGGCTCCGTGGGCCACATCAGAGGGCTCCGTGGGCCACATCAGAGGGCTCCGTGGGCCACATCAGAGGGCTCCGTGGGCCACATCAGAGGGCTCCGTGGGCCACATCAGAGGGCTCCGTGGGCCACATCAGAGGGCTCCGTGGGCCACATCAGAGGGCTCCGTGGGCCACATCAGAGGGCTCCGTGGGCCACATCAGAGGGCTCCGTGGGCCACATCAGAGGGCTCCGTGGGCCACATCAGAGGGCTCCGTGGGCCACATCAGAGGGCTCCGTGGGCCACATCAGAGGGCTCCGTGGGCCACATCAGAGGGCTCCGTGGGCCACATCAGAGGGCTCCGTGGGCCACATCAGATTGCTCCGTGGGCCACATCAGATAGCTCCGTGGGCCACATCAGAGGGCTCCGTGGGCCACATCAGAGGGCTCCGTGGGCCACATCAGATTGCTCCGTGGGCCACATCAGAGGGCTCCGTGGGCCACATCAGATTGCTCCGTGGGCCACATCAGATTGCTCCGTGGGCCACATCAGATTGCTCCGTGGGCCACATCAGATTGCTCCGTGGGCCACATCAGATTGCTCCGTGGGCCACATCAGATTGCTCCGTGGGCCACATCAGAGGGCTCCGTGGGCCACATTAGATTGCTCCGTGGGCCACATCAGCGGGCTCCGTGGGCCACATCAGAGGGCTCCATGGACCACAGGTTGAGCATCCCTGATCTAAATGGTAGAACAGCTTTTTGTTTTGTGTTTTGGATCCTCTGATTTCCTCACTTCACTTTCAGATCCACAGACGTTCTCCGTGGTTCCCAAAGACCAGACAGTGACTGAAGGCCAGGATGTCGAATTTCTTTGCTCTGCCAATGGGCGACCAGCTCCGGTCATAACCTGGACTAAAGATGGTAAGACCCTCACCTTCCCCACCTTGGTTATTGTAACCTTCCCAGAAGGACCTTCTTAACCAGCTCAGACCCTGCACCTGTACACATGGACCAGAGCAATCTTGACATTTTTAGGGTGGGTCTATTAAGTCGGCAGTAGAGCCCCTTTCCCATGGATGATGCTTCCAACCCGTGATCTGGGGTTGATCACTTCATCAGCAGCAGCTGGCCCACAGTTAGCAGGCAGTCAGGAAGCGATGTGCCTCTTCTCACGTGCCAATTTCAAGTGGGACTTCACACTGATATCCCTCTTCATTGTGCCACAAACACATCCATTAAATTGCGGCATGACCCTATTTACGTCTGCAGGCGTGTTGCCAGGTGGTATCAAGCCCTACATTTTTACCATGATGAAAATCCTTGGAGTGATCTGAATGAGGCCATCCATTTATTACAGGGTGCGCGCACAATGCCTTGTTTTCACATCATGCTAAGCCGTATCCCGTATCCAATCAATCAACAACCCCCTCCCAACACCCTTCTTTTAAAATTTCCCCAAATCCCACAGGAGTTCCTCCTAACCTATCAGCTCACATGTTCACATCCTACTGGGGCACCTCTGCTGCTCTACCAAAACTATCTCATACTTAGCCCTGGTTCACCCCAGTGCAGCTTTGAAGTCGCATACTTTGCGCAACTTTAACCACTTTCTGTCCGGACACTTTCACCCCCTTCCTGTCCAGGGCAATTTTCAGCTTTCAGAGCTATCACACTTTGAATGACAATTGCGCGGTCATGCAATACTGTACCCATATGAATTTTTTACCATTTTTTTTTAGACCGATAAAGCTTTATTTTGGTGGTATTTATTCACCACTGGGATTTTTATTTTTTTGCTATGTAAATGAAAATGTCCAAAAATTTTGAAAAAAAGTGTTTTTCTTATAAAATTTTGCAAATAAATAATATTTCATCATAAATCTTGGCCAAAATGTATTCTGTTATCTTTTTAGTAAAAAAAAAAAAGCCAAATTAGTTTAAAAAAAAATAATTCTAATTTTTAAACATTTTTTTTACATTTTTATTTTATTTTTTTATATTATTTATTTTTATTTTTTTTTACATACGGTCACCCTAGCAGTACAGTGTCACCATGGACACTGTACTACTTGTCGGGGGTGATATATATTTTTTTTTTTTACACTGATTGCTTTTACACCCATATAGGATGTAAAGCAATCATTTCTCCTTCTCTCTGCATTCTTGCAGCCATTGAGAACTACTGAGTGAGCTGTGATTGGTCACAGCTTGTCACATGGTACAAGGCTGTTGTGAATAGCCCTGTACCATGTGACCTCTGTGATCATTCACAGATTTCACATGTAGTAAGCAATGATGTCACAAGTGACATCTTGCTTACTACTTTGCATGTGATCACTGATTGGCCAATTAGCGATCACATGATCGGGACCTCGTACAGAGGTCCCGTCTGACGATCGGTGTTTCACTGTGTCCGGAGGACACAGCGGGCACCGGATTGCGGTGCTGCACACTCCCAGGGAGTGCGCACCATCAGGGTACAGGGAGGCCGTTTATAAACCGCCACCCAACCCTGCAGTGCCACCGTCTGGCCGTTTATATACAACGGCCGGACGGGAGGTGGTTAAAGACAACTATTCAGTGCAACTTCATTGCGGCTTGCTGAAAGTCAGTGTGGCTTCATTGAACAGTGGTCAATGCTAGTCACAATGAAATTGCACATAAAATAGTATAGAATTTTTTTTTTCAAATTCGCTGCGACTTGTCATGTGTCATGTGACTGAATTCTCAAGTCACAAAACAAGTTGTGCTGATCTGGACCGGGGCTTAAAGCTGAACTTTGGGGTTTTGACAAAATATACCCCTACAGCTGCCCCCCTCTATGGGGTTTAGACAAAATATACCTCTGCAGTTGCCCCCCTCTATGGGGTTTAGACTAAATATTCCCCTGCAGTTGCCCCCCTCTAGTGAACCACCAAGCACTGCAAGGGTTAAGTTCTGCGTTTAGTCTAGGGGTGCATGGAAAGGTTTGTTTCTTACCCCATCCCTCGCTCCAGGAGACTTCAGTGCTGTCCTCAAGTTGCAAACTGCAGGGGGTCCCTCAACATCTTCATTTATAGTGCGAGGCTATTAACCTTGCAATGAGCATGGAGGAGGCAAGCTTTGCAACCACGGCTGAGAGCGGCTTAGGCAGGCAGCAGTGCTGGATCTGTCACACAGATTGAGAATAATATTGGAATTATTGGAATAACGTAAGGCACGTTTTACACCATTAGCACCCCTAAACTAAACAAACCCTCGGTGTAGAGTTATTCACTCGGAGGTCATCACAGAGGACAAGGGGGCGCTCTTTACATCTGGAGGAAAAGAGATTTAATCTCCAAACATGGAAAGGTTTCTTCACAGTGAGAGCTGTGAAAATGTGGAATAGACTCCCTCAAGAGTTGGTTGTGGCCAGCTCAGTGGATTGCTGTAGGAAAGTCCTGGATTCTTTCTTGGATACACAGAATATAACTGGATATAACATTTATAGGTAAAGGTGATCCAGGGAATATCCGATTGCCTCTCGAGGGATCAGGAAGGAATTTTTTTCCCTGCAGAAAGCAAATTGGATCATGCTTTGCTGGGTTTTTTTGCCTTCCTCTGGATCAGGGGTGGACTGACCATTTGGAAACTCGGGCGCTGCCCAAGGGCCCGGGGTCAGTAGGGGGCCCCATGAGATTCCCCTGGTACCTTTTTCATAGGCTTTTTTGAGTTTGGGCAAGGACACAGGGGCCCCATGATCCCCTATTGCCCAGGGGCCCCATGAGTTGTCAGTCCACCCCTGCTCTGGATCAACTGTGGGTGTAGGATTAAGAATTTTTTTTTTTTTATGGTTGAACTGGATGGACTTTTTTGTCTTTTTTTTCAGCCAGACTAACTATGTAACTATGAAATGCGAGGGGGGTGCATTAACTGCGGGGGTACATTTATATTCCAATTCCCAGAGTTTATCTTTAAGGTAAACAAGTGTGATCACTTTAGATACGAATGATTGCAAATCATCAATCATCGATTTAAAACAATGAATGATGCAACGCTTGATAGTGTTTCACATTTTACCATCTCCTGCAAAAATCCGTTTTCCCCCCTTGATTTTAGTTTGATATGGGTGCCTTGGTTTTCAAAGCCAAAAACATGTCTCTGGTAGTGTTTTGTTTGAAGGATTCAGTGCAGGAATTAAATGACATGAAGTTGTATTGTCACGTGTGATTTGGCCTCCATATGAACAGTAGGAAGTCCAAATTGTGCGGATAACCTCTTTTGTCATGTGATAATTCCTCTGATTATTCTGCCGCCAGGTTTGGCAGAGAGCCCGGCTCAGCTGATCGCTGGTTGGTTGGGTTTCTTCTCTGCCAAGCCTTGCACAGATGCCAGACCTCAGTGGGGTGCAAATTCATGACAGCTTCTGGTGTCCTTAAAAGACTCGAAGTGAAAGGCTTTGTATGGACTACTAGAGCCTGAGGTCATCATCTCCTCTCATCTCACTCATGGAAGTCACATACCTATCAATATAATCAATCAATCATTTGAATGCGAATAAAGTGATCGCATTGAATACAAATCAAAAACCAAAGACCCTCCATTCCATCAATCTAGTGCGCTATTATTCTATTTTGTCCCTGCCACAATGATCGACCGTAGAGGAATTTCGTCAATCGCTTCTGATCAATGGAACAAATATCCACTCCTATTCAGAGAACTGGCCTTTCAATAAAAGAAAAAAAAATCTAGAATAGAGTAAGGTAAGACGCTCTATCAATTTGGGTGGAGGAAACAAATGAGACTTTCTTTTGGAAATATTTCTTGCAAAAAAAAAAGTATTCTCTCTGCTATCTAAAGTAGGCAATTCATACCAAAGTGATTAGTTTTTGGATAGAGTGACTGTCCTGATTTTACTTCTATCTGGTCCCTGTTAGAGAAATTCCTCCTCTCCTCCCGTGACGGTGACAACGGTCTCATCTGACAGGATGTCAATGAAAATTTTCAACAAAAATACAGACTGAAAGCATAGCTTTTTTAATTTTTTTTTTGCCAAATGATTCTCATCAGAAGTTTTAAATTCATCCACGCTATGTCTGGTTTTGTGTCATTAGGAGAAGAACTGCCAAATGATGGACGGCACACCGTTCTGGAATCGGGGACGCTCTATATCCAGAGGGCTGTGATAAAGGATAGCGGGCAATATCACTGTCATGCCACCAGCTCTATGGGGGTCAGTTCTGTGCCGGTCCAGCTGTATGTGCAGCCACAAGGTAAGTACGCTCTGTGAGTAGGCAACCTAGGCCTAAGCCAGCTAAATGTGTCTTGTGTCAAGGTTTTGTGTACTTTTTTGGAGATCTACAAAACCATGCAAATACAAAGTCCTGTAATCATATGGACTCTGCAATACACATAACACTGCTGTCTTTTGTAATTTTTTTCCTATGCAAATGATGAAAACTGTGACGGATTGTCTGCGCCTCCCCAGATACGACACGAATCGGGGATGCCTTTGTGGAGATGTCTTTGCGAGAAGCCATCCAAAGCGTCAACAGCAGCTTCAACGCCACTCACAGATACCTGTTCAGCAGGTGAGGAGTCTCACTGGTACAGGTGGCTGCCCTGTAGGTAAGAAGCCCTTCCTTGTGCAAGCACCAGTGCTGTGTCAAAGATAGGAACTGTTAGTGTTGCCCCACAGCAACCAATCAGATTCAAGCTGTGGAAATTTTAGTCGGTGATAAAAAGTATGGGCTTGAGTTGAGGTGCGGTAGTACAGCATGAAGCAGCTTTTATTTCAGACACTTTGATAAGTGTTTATTCCTACAGATGGTTGCCCCTTCGGAGACAGGCAGTCTTTTGTTACTGCTCAGTGGGAAATCACTTGGAAGTGTTGGTAAAGGAGGGATCACTTGTGACTGCTCCACAAGGGATGAATTACTTGTGACTTAGTTGGGGAGGAATCCTTTGCAATCGCTCAGCAGAGAGAGATTTACAACAACAGAGGATGGATCACTTGTAACTGCTCAGCAGGGGAGGGATCACTTGTAACTGCTCAGTGAGGGATGGATCCCCCATTGAGGAGGAGGTATCACTCTTAACTGCTCAGCAGGGGAGGGATCAGTTGTAACTGCTTAGCAGGGGAGGGATCACTCATAACTGCTCAGTGAGGGATGGATCCCCACTGAGGAGGAGGAATCACTCTTAACTGCTCAGCAGGGGAGGGATCAGTTGTAACTGCTCAGCAGGGGAGGGATCAGTTGTAACTGCTCAGCAGGGGAGGGATCAGTTGTAACTGCTCAGCAGGGGAGGGATCACTCCTAACTGCTCATTGAGGGATCGATCCCCCATTGAGGAGGAGGGATCAGTTGTAACTGCTCAGCAGGGGAGGGATCAGTTGTAACTGCTCAGCAGGGGAGGGATCAGTTGTAACTGCTCAGCAGGGGAGGGATCAGTTGTAACTGCTCAGCAGGGGAGGGATCACTCCTAACTGCTCATTGAGGGATCGATCCCCCATTGAGGAGGAGGGATCAGTTGTAACTGCTCAGCAGGGGAGGGATCAGTTGTAACTGCTCAGCAGGGGAGGGATCAGTTGTAACTGCTCAGCAGGGGAGGGATCACTCGTAACTGCTCAGTGAGGGATGGATCCCCCACTGAGGAGGAGGAATCACTCTTAATTGCTCAGCAGTGAAGGGATCAGTTGTAACTGCTCAGCAGGGGAGGAATCTCTCTCATAACTGCTCAGCAAGGAAGGGATCACTTGTAGCTGCTCAGTGGGCCATGAACCACTTGTAACTGCACAGAGAGGGAGGGATCACTCATAACTGCTCAGCAGGGGAGAACTTGCTCATAACTGCTCAGCAAGGGAGGGATCACTTGAAGCTGCTCAGCAGGGGAGGAATTGCTGATAACTGCTTAGCAGGGAAGGGATCACTCGTAGCTGCGGAATGGAATATGGACTACTTGTAACTGCACTGTGGGGGAGGACTTGCTCATAAATGCTCAGCAGGGAAGGGATCATACCCAGTGGGTACCCAGAAGAAGAATTCACTTTTAGGCACCAGTTCATTCGCTTTATACACTACTTAGGTATGGAAGATCCACTCTTGCCTGGGCAGCTCTTGTAATCATTTATGTAATCAACATATGTGGTTGTTTTCCTCTCTCATTTAAATCCGTACAGGAAGGAAGTTGACAATATTGATGACACTTGTATATTGTTTAACTCAATACATAATTAGTGTAAATTGCAAACAATATTATACAAGTTATACAGAAGTGAGAAGAAGTTAGTAAAACAAAAATGTATGGCTATAGCATAGTTTTATATTGGCAGGGTACATCGATGGGCTGCAATAAATCCTGCAGTTGTTAAAACAACTTTTAAAACATCAACAATTTACTTTTTTCTTTTAATCTCCAAAAGGGAATTGGATCTCCAAATGGTAATTGGCTCAGAGAAAGGCTTTTATGCAAAAGGAAAGAAAAATCTCAGTTCTGTTTATAGGAACGGAGAACTCTGAGAAATTCAGCATAAAATTCTGAGCAGATGGTGTTCCAACAGACCGAGCCAAATGTTATTGTAGTGTAAATACAAGTATGTTTATTGGAGGGGCAGATCAGATCCATGTTCATAGCTACATATCTGGTTATCATGCCCAAAAGTTCTCTCCTACTGGTGAGATATTTATATTACCCCCAATTCACTCAAAACGCCATTCATAAACCACCTCTTGATAACTGTAAGCTTTTGAGAATACTATGTGCTCTATTATTCATATTCAATATACTACCTATAGTTTTATTTTTTTACTTTTGTCAATTAATTTGCCATAGCTGGTTCTCGGCTTGTTATGAGGAAATAGTAAAGTTGTATGTGGCCTGGTCCCACTAAAATAAGACCAAATCTCCTGTGTTGAGTGCCAATGGCATATTAAAATGAGCCCGAACTCAAAAAGTGATTTGCTATAAGCAACGTCTAGAAATGCCCCATTACTCTAAAAATTGATCTTTTGTCTTGAATTCCACCTGAAAAATTGCAAAGCATTTCCTGTACCTAGGCATTCCTGTTTTGTAGGCTCAGACATCCATCTGCAATGTGAGGAACTAAGGCGCTGCTGCCCCTAAATTCTAGTCTCACCAGATCTGGAGTGAGATTGGGAGAGGTCACTACTGTGCTGCTCACTGCTCTCCTTGCTGGAGGGGAAACTGTACCTAATGACCTTCAGTGCAAGGATCTCTGTGCTTCCATTTCTTCCATTCAGTGAAGCTGTCCTTCCTCTCTTGCTGCCTCTTGATTGTTCATTCATTATCAGACCACCAGCAATCTAGGTAATAGCTCTGATGTGATGAAGCAAAGAGCTTCTCCTCTTCCTCGGATATGCAGTGTGGCTCAAGGCATATTACATTATCATGGATGGGGAAGATGTCCGCTGCAGCGAGACAGGCAATACTAGTGACTAGTTTTTGTCTTTCTGTTTACCTTTTTGTGCATGAATTCCACAATACAGGGCCTCTTTAACATAAACTTCTGTCCATTGATGTCATGGTAGAACACTATGGCATGGCGCATCCTACAAAAATGAGACCATTATCTTTACGCAGATTACCCAAGTCACCCAGTGATCTCTTTGCCCTGGCCCGCTACCCCCGGGACCCTCAGGCCATCGAAACTGTTCGAGCAGCAGAGATCCTGGAGAGGACCCTTGAACTGATAGAGGAACATGTGCAGCAAGGCTTGCCAGAAGATTTGAACAGCACAGGTAGGACAGTGATCTTAATGAACTGGTCTGATCTAGATCGATGTTGCTCGTGTGGTGTGTTTAGCCTAATGTCCACAACTGGTTAAATGAAACTCCATAGAGGTATACCACATGCACACATGCACCACATCACTCACACTGGGACGCCAATGAGGGCTCAATTGCTTTGCTATTGGTCTAACTGTGCTATGGTCACAGGGGTGACCTCATCAGTGTGCTTCTGCTTCTATAATGTCCAGTGGGTCCTGGACCAGGTTGCCTTGGTAAACTACAGAGTAAGTTGCAGGGAGGTCCAGTTTATAATACATATTAAGAGTGAATGGCATTTAGTTATATCCCAACTACCCAATTGTAATTTTTGGGCAACATTTATTTTGTATTTGGATGGGAAGCTTGTGTCCATTGTAAACAGCAGTTTTTGTTTGTGTGAGTCTATAACCTTTTCAGTTTTACTCCATACAGGTTATCACTATAGGGACCTGGTGTCCCCACACTACATCAGGATGATTGCCAACATCTCGGGCTGCTCTGCTCACAGGCGGACACCTAACTGCTCAGACATTTGTTTCCACCAGCGTTACCGTACCTACGATGGCACATGTAACAACCTGCGGCATCCAATGTGGGGAGCATCTGTCACTGCTTTCCAGCGCCTGCTCAAGCCCGCCTATCAGAATGGCTTTAACCACCCCCGAGGAGCATCGGATGAGTCGGGTGTGCTGCCTTTACCGCTCCCTCGTCTGGTGTCTACCACCATGATTGGCACAGAGACCATCACTCCAGATGCCCAGTATACACACATGCTCATGCAGTGGGGTCAGTTTCTGGATCATGATCTAGACCAGACCATTCCAGCACTAGGCATGTCCAGATTCTCTGATGGAGCACCTTGCAGCCAGGTGTGTACCAATGACCCTCCCTGCTTTCCCATCACCATGCCTGAGAAAGATCCTCGGTTAAAAAATGGACACTGCATGTTCTTTGCCCGGTCCAGCCCAGTTTGCGGCAGTGGTGTGACCTCTCTTCTTATGGACTCGGCCTATTACCGAGAGCAGGTCAATATGCTCACTGCTTACATTGATGCCTCTAATGTGTACGGGAGTTCTGAGCATGAGTCCTTAGAGCTCAGAGATCTGACAAATCAGAGGGGTGTTTTGAAAGCCGGAGGAGTGATGACTTTTGGAAAGCCCATGATGCCTTTTGCTCACGGACCTCCTACAGAATGCATGCGAGATGAACGGGAAAGTTCAGTCCCATGCTTTCTAGCTGGAGACCATCGAGCTAATGAACAGCTTGGCCTTACTGCCATGCATACCTTATGGTTTCGAGAGCATAACCGTATTGCAGAACATCTACAGAAGCTCAACCCGCACTGGAACGGTGATCAGATCTACCACGAGGCCAGAAAGATTGTTGGCGCTCAAATGCAGCACATTACCTTCACCCATTGGCTTCCAAAGATTCTTGGAGAACCTGGAATGAGAATGCTGGGGGAGTATAAAGGCTACAACCCTAATGTCAACAGCGCAATCTTCAATGCCTTTGCCACTGCTGCTTTAAGATTTGGGCACACCCTGATTAACCCCATCATCTACCGACTGAATGAAACCTTTCAACCTATCCAACAAGGCCATCTCCCGTTGCACAAGGCCTTCTTCAGCCCATTCAGGTTGCTACAAGAAGGAGGGATAGACCCTATTCTGCGAGGGCTCTTTGGGGTTCCTGGTAAGATGAGGGTCCCCACAGAACTACTCAATCTGGAGCTCACTGAAAAACTTTTTGCTGCTGTGCATACTGTGTCTTTGGACCTTGCGGCCATCAATATCCAACGTGGCAGGGACCATGGCATTCCACCGTACAATGACTACAGGATGTATTGCAGTCTCAGCTCAGCACAGGATTTTGAGGACCTGAAGAATGAAATCAAGAACCAAGATGTAAGGCAGAAGCTCCGAAGGTGAGTCGTAGGAACCTTTGAATTATTATACAGTTGACGAAGGAAGGGCTCTGTCACTATTTATAACAGTTGAAAAGCGGTTTTTGCCTGAAAGGAAAGAAGATAATACTCACCTGTGCCACTGCTCACGTCACCAAACTGATTCGAATTGAAGAATGAAGTTTACTCAATGTTTTTTTACATTCAACACTTCTAGGTGTGTCTCTGCCAGGGGCGGACTGACAACAACTCATGGGGCCCCCGGGCAAGAGGGGATCATGGGGCCCCTGTGTCCTTGCGCAAACTCAAAAAAGCCTATGAAAAAGGTACCAGGGACATCTCATGGGGCCCCCTACTGGCCCCGGGCCCTCGGGCAGTGCCCGAGTTTCCAAATGGTCAGTCTGCCCCTGGTCTATGCTCTGCGTTTTCATCTGCTGGCTCCTATGTTATTGCAAAATGCTGGGGCTGGCAGAAGGAACCACAACAGGGGAACCATGCATCTTTGACACCTGGGAGTGAGCTGGATGCAGAAGATCATTGAGCAGGCAGCCAAGGGTTGTCAGCGTGGGCAGATGGACAGGTGAAAAAAATGTGAAATAACCTGCGCCAAAGAAATAACACACAATAAAAGAATGCTGCCGCTCAAAAGATAAAAAAAACATCAAAATACAAAAAAAAATGAAAACCGTGCAAACTGATTTTAAAGAAAAAAGACAGAAGAAAAAAAAGTCCAAATAAGTCCCAAATAAAGAATGTCTCGTGTTTAAAAAAAAAAAAAACAACAACAAAAACTTACTACAAAAAATATATAATTCCCAACGTGTTCAAATCATCTGTAGTGATTCAAATATTCACCCACACTCACCCAATCAGGTGATTTCCAAGTGGGTGATGGATTTAGGAATCAGACACACACTTTGGAGGTGAGATGAGATCTCCACAATTGTAGAACACCATCCATGAGCGAGAGTTTGCGGATTACCAGGGAAGGATTGCTGGGGGCCGTTTGAGGGGATTTCGTGTCCATCTGAGCTTGTAATTGATTTTTTAAATGTGAGTGTAATGGTGAACATTAGCTCTATTTATAGTTTATGCAGTATCACACGATTTGGTTTTTCTTTTCTCTCTTTCATTCACTCGTGAGGTATTGTTCAGAAAAATATTGAAGATTTTGGAGATTCGTTCAGTGTTATACAATTGTGGAGATCTCATCTCACCTCCAAGTGTGTGTCTGATTCCTAAAGCCATTACCCAGTTGGAAATCACCTGATTGGGTGAATATTTGAATCACTACAGATGATTTGAACACATTGGGAATTATATATTTTTTGTGGTTTTTTTTGTTTTTTTTTTTTTGTTTTTTGAAACACGAGACTTTCTTTATTTGGGACTTATTTAGACTTTTTTTTTCTTCTGTCTTTTTTCTTTAAAATTGGTTTGCGCTGTGTTCATTTTTTGTTTGTATTTAGATGGACAGCTGAGTATTAATTGTCACTTTTCAGGAAGAACTGTATTTCCCCTTTAAACATAGTTACAGAGTCACTTTAAATACACGGAATGTAAGGAACACTTTTTAGCTTTTATGTGTGTGTGTGTATGTATATAAATATATAATTTAGCAAGGGGTGCAAAAGAAAAATCAGAAAGAATAGAAAATAGGACCCATTTCCCCTAAAGAATCTCCTATGTTAATAGGGGAAAAAAAACAAGGTCTGAGCAAAAACTGAGAACCTAAAGGTGGTCAAAATAGTACAAAAAATAAAAACTATTAAATATACAGTTGCAAGAAAAAGTATGTGAACCCCTTGGGATTACGTGGGGTTTTGCATGAATTGGGCATAAAATGTACTCTGAACGTTATCTAAGTCACAACAATAGAAGAACACAGTCTGCTGAACATAATACTACACAAACATTAGATGTTGCCATGGTTTAATTACACATAACATGTAAACATTCACAGTGCAGGGAGGAAAAAGTATGTGAACCTTTGGACTTAATAACTTGTTGACCCTCCTTTGGCAGCAATAACCTCAACCAAACGTTTCCTGTAGTTGCAGATCAGACCTGCACAACGATCTGGAGTCATTTTGGACCACTCCTCTTCACAAAACTGTTTCAGTGTAGCAATATTCTTGGGATGTCTGGTGTGAATCGCTCTCTTAAGGTCATGCCACAGCATTTCAATTGGGTTGAGGTCAGGACTCTGACTGGGCCACTCCAGAAGGCGTATTCTGTGCTGTTGCAGCCATTGTTTTGTAGAATTACTTGTATGCTTTGGGTCATTGTCCTGTTGCATCACCCATCCTCTGCGGAGCTTCAGTTGGCAGACAGATGGTCGTACGTTTTCCTGCAAAATGTCTTGATAAACTCTGGAATTTATTTTCCCATCAATGACAACAATCTGTCCAGGCCCTGAGGCAGCAAAGCAGCCCCAAACCATGATGCTCCCTCCACCATGTTTCACAGTGGGGATGAGGTTTTGATGTTGGTGTGCTGTGCCTTTTTTTCTCCACACATAGTGTTGCGTGTTCTTCCCAAACAACTCAATCTTGGTTTCATCTGTCCACAGTATATTTTGCCAGTAGTGCTGTGGAACATCCAGGTGCTCTTTTGCAAACTTCAAACATGCTGCAATATTCTTTTTGGACAGCAATGGCTTCCTCCGTGGTGTCCTCCCATGTACTCCATTCTTGTTTAATGGTTTCCTTATTGTAGATGCGTCAACAAAAATGTTAGCATGTGCCAGAGATTTCTGTAGGTCTTTAGCTGACACTCTGGGATTCTTCTTTACCTCATGCAGCATTCTGCGCTGTGCTCTTGCAGTCATTTTTACAGGACGACCACGCCTAGGGAGAGTAGCAACAGTGCTAAACTTTCTCCATTTGTAGACAGTCTGTCTTACCGTGGACACATGAACATCAAGGCTTTTTGAGATACTTTTGTAACCCTTTCCAGCTTCATGCAAGTCAACAATTCTTGATCGTAGGTCTTCTGAGAGCTCTTTTCTGCGAGGCATGGTTCACATCAGACAGTGCTTCTTGAAACCAGTAAACCCAAAACAGGTGTGTGTTTTTTAAGGGCAGGACAACTGTCAGCAACACATCCAATATCATCACACTGATTGGAGTCAAGGTTGGCTCACTCCTGGCTCCAATTAGCTCTGGGAGAAGTCATTAAGCTAGGGCCTCACATACTTTTTCCTCCCTGCACTGTGAATGTTTACATGTTATGTGCAATTAAACCATGGCAACATCTAACGTTTGTGTAGTATTATGTTCAGCAGACTGTGTTCTTCTATTGTTGTGACTTAGATGACGTTCAGAGCACATTTTATGCCCAATTCATGCAAAACTCCATGTAATCCCAAGGGGTTCAGATACTTTTTCTTGCAACTGTATCTTCTAGCTCTCTGTATGCAAATGATCATGGTTGTGCTGCTGCAAAATATTAGGATGGCGCTGACACAGTTTTAAATTCAGAACAGTATATCTGATATTTTCCAGAAACATATAAAATAAAATAGCACCTGGACCAGATGACTTACACCCATGAGTGCAGAAAGAGCTTAGCTTAATTATTGCTTCTAATCTACGGAAACCAGGGGCGGACTGACCATTTGGAAACTCGGGCGCTGCTCGAGGGCCTGGGGTCAGTAGGGGGCCCCATGAGATGCCCTTGGTACCTTTTTCATAGGTGTGACACCTACTTAAGGGGTAGTGTGCAATTCCAGTGGTTGTTGGGCCATGCAAGCATATAACATCTTTTCTAAGAAGCCATATATCTGTCATTGATGTGTGAGAATCATGGTGGGACCCAGCATCCCTCCCACCATTCCCAAGGCTAGACTTGCCTGTCCCTGGCTAGCACTCCTAGGTGCAGGGGCGGACTGACCATTTGGAAACTCGGGCACTGCCCGAGGGCCCAGGGTCAGTAGGGGGCCCCATGAGATGCCCCTGGTACCTTTTTCATAGGTTTTTTTGAGTTTGGACAAGGACACAGGGGCCCCATGATCCCCTATTTCCTGGGGCCCCATGAGTTGTCAGTCCGCCCCTGACAGAAACTCTTTAGTCCCTTGGTGCTATTGAACTGACACTTTGTAAATGTGGTCATTCGGAATCAAGGTCTTCTCCCAACAAATATGTCTGTTGTAGGAAAGATATTTGAAGAATTGGTGAGAGTATGTAATAGAAAAGTATATCATAAGTGGTAGCCAGCATGAATTTCTAAGTGAATAATGTTGGTAAATAAATGTATTTCCTTTTTTATGAGGAAGCAAGCAAAGAATTGTCTGTAAATGAAGTATATTTGAACTCTGCTCAAGCGTTTGGCACAGTTCCTCACAGATGAATAAAACCTAAACTGTGACTGGATAGAGAACAGGCGTGATCAGGATTTTGGATGGTCTAAACTAGGGGCGGACTGACAACTCATGGGGCCCCCAGGCAATAGGGGATCATGGGGCCCCTGTGTCCTTGCCCAAACTCAAAAAAGCCTATGAAAAAGGTACCAGGGGCATCTCATGGGGCCCCCTACTGACCCTGGGCCCTCAGGCAGTGCCCGAGTTTCCAAATGGTCAGACCGCCCCTGGTGATTGGCATCTGGTGATTGGCCCCTGGTCTAAACATGTAAAGGGTATACCACAAGGGTCCACTCTTTAAAGCTCAACTCTAGTCTTCCTGCCTTTTTCTAATGTCTTCAGGCTGGTCATGAGACATATTGGCTTCCCTTCTTCTTCCATCAACTCCTTGTGGCCCTGAATGATGCAGAGTGGAGTTGTCATGATGGTGCTGCTCTCTGAATCAGCACATAGAGTGCAGGGTGCTACTGGGATTCCCCCCTCTGGTGATTGAGTCCATTCCCTGAATGCTCAGTTGGTCCTTAGTCTACTGGTATGAATGGTGATGGGCAGGGGCAGACTGACATTTCATGGGGCCCCCGGGCAATAGGGGATCATGGGGCCCCTGTGTCCTTGCCCAAACTCAAAAAAGCCTATGAAAATAGTACCAGGGGCATCTCATGGGGCCCCCTACTGACCCTGGGCCCTCAGGCAGTGCCCGAGTTACCAAATGGTCAGACCGCCCCTGGTGATTGGCATCATTGAGAGCTGGGTGAGGAACACGTACTTCTGGGGACAGTCCTGGACCGAAGGTGAGCATTGATGCAGCAGTTTTTGTTGTGTTTTTTGTTTTTTAATCTCCAGGGGGAACTTTGTAAAAAATAATACATTTCGCCTAGAAGTCGGGCTTTAACCTGTTCATAAATAATATGTATAAATTTATACTAAAGTCTGGAGTAGGCAGGAACCACAAGGAAAGAAAACTTACCTTTCCAAATTGGCAAAGAGAATTCCTTTGAACTTTCAACGATTGTATAGCCTAAACATGTTACTCACATCCCCTCTTCCCCTTGTGATGATGCTCAGACCTGGTGATTGGTTGGTCAGCACTGAGCTCTGCACTGAGGGAAGCTGGGTGCGGTCAGATGTTCCACCATACCTTGGCATGGAGCCTTGTTGGTGGGGAAGGTAAGTAATAACTCCTAGTGATGCTCATTACCAAGCAAGCCTTTCATCCACTCCAAGCAAAGTACGAGGTTGCTTTAGGGACTCTTGTTGCTTCTTAACATTATCATCCATTAAATTATTGGAAGATTTGGGGGTTGTTTACTAAAACTGGAGTGCAAAATCTGGTGCATCTGTGCATAGAAACCAATCAGCTTTCAGGTTTTATTGCCAAAGCCGACCTGAACAAGCTGAAGCTAGAAGCTGATTGGCTACCATGCACAGCTACACCAGATTTTGAGTGCTCCAGTTTTAGTTAATCTCCCCCCTTTGTATCTCTCTTTCTCACCAATGTTCTTACTGATTTTGCAGTTTGTACGGAACCCCCAAAAATGTGGATCTCTTCCCAGCCCTGATCGTGGAGGATCTGATCCCAGGGTCCCGCGTTGGTCCAACTCTCATGTGCCTTCTGGTCACTCAGTTTAAGAGGCTTCGGGATGGAGACAGGTATGGTGTGAACCTTGGCACATCTGCTTATGGAGAACAATTGTGTCGTTTTATATGGACAAAACACAAGTTCATATGAATTATATCATAATAAAGCTGAACTCCAAGCAGGTGAAAACCTTCTCCTTGGCTGTAAAATCATTTCATCCAGGCTTTCTTCTAACTTCGGCCATTGTCTTGTGAATGGTCAAGCTAGTGAAATCGCCGTGTCAGGATTTTGGCTTTAATGCAGTTTTGATTTATTTCCAAATAAACTACTTTTTACATGCAGCTAACATAAGTACCTGAATCTGTATGGATATCTGCTCTTGTTCTCTGCACAGCAGAGCTTAGACTGGGAGTGGGAGGGGCATATTGGAGATCCAATCAGCCTCAGCTGTATTATTATTATAGCAGAGGGAGGGCAGTGCCGGTTGGAGCAGAGGGAGGGCAGTGCCGGTTGGAGCAGAGGGAGGGCAGTGCCGGTTGGAGCAGAGGGAGGGCAGTGCCGGTTGGAGCAGAGGGAGGGCAGTGCCGGATGGAGCAGAGGGAGGGCAGTGCCGGATGGAGCAGAGGGAGGGCAGTGCCGGTTGGAGCAGGGGGAGGGCAGTGCCGGTTGGAGCAGAGGGAGGGCAGTGCCGGATGGAGCAGAGGGAGGGCAGTGCCGGATGGAGCAGAGGGAGGGCAGTGCCGGTTGGAGCAGAGGGAGGGCAGTGCCGGATGGAGCAGGGGGAGGGCAGTGCCGGATGGAGCAGGGGGAGGGCAGTGCCGGATGGAGCAGGGGGAGGGCAGTGCCGGTTGGAGCAGGGGGAGGGCAGTGCCGGATGGAGCAGGGGGAGGGCAGTGCCGGTTGGAGCAGGGGGAGGGCAGTGCCGGTTGGAGCAGAGGGAGGGCAGTGCCGGATGGAGCAGAGGGAGGGCAGTGCCGGATGGAGCAGAGGGAGGGCAGTGCCGGTTGGAGCAGAGGGAGGGCAGTGCCGGATGGAGCAGGGGGAGGGCAGTGCCGGATGGAGCAGGGGGAGGGCAGTGCCGGTTGGAGCAGGGGGAGGGCAGTGCCGGATGGAGCAGGGGGAGGGCAGTGCCGGATGGAGCAGGGGGAGGGCAGTGCCGGTTGGAGCAGGGGGAGGGCAGTGCCGGTTGGAGCAGAGGGAGGGCAGTGCCGGTTGGAGCAGAGGGAGGGCAGTGCCGGTTGGAGCAGAGGGAGGGCAGTGCCGGTTGGAGCAGGGGGAGGGCAGTGCCGGTTGGGGCAGGGGGAGGGCAGTGCCGGTTGCGGCAGGGGGAGGGCAGTGGCGGTTGCGGCAGGGGGAGGGCAGTGGCGGTTGCGGCAGGGGGAGGGCAGTGGCGGTTGGAGCAGGGGGAGGGCAGTGGCGGTTGGAGCTGAGGGAGGGCAGTGGCGGTTGGAGCAGAGGGAGGGCAGTGGCGGTTGGAGCAGAGGGAGGGCAGTGGCGGTTGGAGCAGAGGGAGGGCAGTGGCGGTTGGAGCAGGGGGAGGGCAGTGGCGGTTGGAGCAGGGGGAGGGCAGTGCCGGTTGGAGCAGGGGGAGGGCAGTGCCGGTTGGAGCAGAGGGAAGGCAGTGATGGTTCATCAGCATTTTGTTGCTCACTCATTGTCCAACCAGCAGGCTGGGGTGTGTAGTCTGTCAGATCTATATAGATTATGTTTGATATGGGCTCTAAAAGAAATGTCCGGCCCTTTGCCCCATGCAGGTTCTGGTACAGTAACCCTGGTGTCTTCACCCCGGCCCAGCTCACTGAAATCAAGCAGACCTCATTGGCTCGAGTCCTGTGTGACAATGGTGACAACATTCAGCACATCCAGGAGGATGTATTCCAAGTGGCTCTCTTTCCCCGAGACATGCGGCCCTGCGGTGACATCCCCGGCCTGGATCTGCGCTTCTGGAAGGAATGCTGCGATGGTGAGCCCCGGGGTGCAGTGTGATGATGAAAAATACAAGTTAGCATAGTGCCTGCAAAATTTTTAATGTAAAGTTTTATTGGCAGGGTTTTGCAAATATCATAAAGGCTGTTACCTGCTTCTGTTCTGTAGATGCTGAGACATGCAAATCCATTCAGAAGGACCTTTGATATAATGGGGACCTCTGATGTGATGGGAGGACCTTTGATATAATGGGGACCTCTGCTGTGATGGGAGGACCTTTGATATAATGGGGAGTTCTGAGGTTAAGGGGGGACCTCTGGTATAAAGGGGGGCTCTGATGTGAAAGCGGACTATGATGTGATGGGGGGCATCTGATGTGAAGGGTGGCTCTAAGATGATGGGAGGACCTCTGATGTGATGGAAGAAGCTCTGATATAAAGGGGAACCTCTGATCTGAAGGGGAGACCTCTGGCATAAAGAAGGGCTCTGATGTGAATAGGGGCTGTGATGTGATGGAAGGAGTGTTGATATAAACTGGGACCTCTCTGATGGGTGGACCTCTTAGGTGAAGGAGGGCTGTGATTTGATGGGAGGACCTCTGATAAAAAGGGGAACTCTGAGGTGGTGGGGAGTCCTCTGATTTAATGGGGGATCTCTGGTGTGTGTGTGTGTGTTGGGGGGGGGGGGGGCTGTGATGTGATGGAAGAAGCTCTGATGTGATGGGGGGACCTCTGATGTGATGGGGGACCTCTGATGTGATGGGGGGACCTCTGATGTGATGGGGGGACCTCTGATGTGATGGGGGGACCTCTGATGTGATGGGGGGACCTCCGATGTGATGGGGGGACCTCCGATGTGATGGGGGGACCTCTGATGTGATGGGGGGACCTCTGATGTGATGGGACCTCTGATTTGATGGGGGGATCTCTGATGTGATGGGTGGACCTCTGATGTGATGGGACCTCTGATGTGATGGGACCTCTGATGTGATGGGACCTCTGATGTGATGGGACCTCTGATGTGATGGGGGGACCTCTGATTTGATGGGGGGACCTCTGATGTGATGGGGGGACCTCTGATGTGATGGGGGGACCTCTGATGTGATGGGGGGACCTCTGATGTGATGGGGGGACCTCTGATGTGATGGGGAGACCTCTGATGTGATGGGACCTCTGATTTGATGGGGGGACCTCTGATGTGATGGGTGGACCTCTGATGTGATGGGACCTCTGATGTGATGGGACCTCTGATGTGATGGGGGGACCTCTGATGTGATGGGGGGACCTCTGATGTGATGGGGGGACCTCTGATGTGATGGGGGGACCTCTGATGTGATGGGGGGACCTCTGATGTGATGGGGGGACCTCTGATTTGATGGGGGGACCTCTGATTTGATGGGGGGACCTCTGGTTTGATGGGGAGGACCTCTGATTTGATGGGGGACCTCTGATTTGATGGGGGACCTCTGATTTGATGGGGGACCTCTGATGTGATGGGGGGACCTCTGATTTGATAGGGGGGGCTCTGATTTGATGGGGGGGGGGCTCTGATGTGATGGGGGGACCTCTGATGTATGGTTATTGTCATCAAGGAGAAAGGATAAAGGGGTCCCTAAGTGTAGACGTAAAATAAAATGTATTGATCACAAGTATAGGCAGCTCACAGGAGAGTGGAAAGAGAAGGGCACATCTGTGTCTGTCAAGAAGTGCGCTGCCGCAGTGTGGACGTCCTGCATACAGACCCGCTTGAGTCAGTTCCAGGCTGGCCAGCAAGGTGGAAGGGGCCCGGAAGCGAGGGCTGGAGCACGGCGTAGGGCCCGGAGATTTGACATACTATTAAAGGGTGCCACCACTGAATAAAGGCTGGGAAGTGCTGCGGTAAAACCCAATTGATTGCTCTGTACCTGTAGCGGGGATCCCTCCTGTCTTGGGCAATATACAGAACATACAGTATACTCCAGTGTCCTGGGGAACATTTATCCCCATCCCCCACCCTTGCTATGTGGCAGTTGTGGAGGAATGTTCATGTCCCCTGATGGGGAATTCAATCACGACAGCTGCGAGTTTCCCCAGATTCCACCCCAACGCTCTCCGATGGTTTATTAGCCGCTGAAAACTCTTCCTATGCAGCAAGTTCAGATAAAAGTCCTAAAAAGGAAAACTATCCGGACAGCCTGACCCGGCACATCGCAAACCTAGGCCAGGTTTTTTTTTTCAGTTGGATGAACATTTTCAGCAGATGAGAGGAAACAAAGGAAAAAGGACTTTGTTTCATGATTGCTGATCTTTTTATAAACGTATTTAAACTCTTTTTAGGTTTTAATAGATGAACGTTGTGCAGCTTCACTATTGCTTCCCTTTATGCTGTGTTGGTTTTTTCATTGAAATACGTTCTATGTGGTCAGTAAATTCTATGACCGCACTTCTCCTGCACTGCAAGAGTTACCAGCTCGGTTGGGTCTACCCTATCCTTCATTTCCCCAGCAGATGGAGGACCCTCCCCCTATGCTCCGGCGGTGAACCGATGTTGCTCCCCCCATGCTCCGGCGGTGAACCGATGTTGCTCCCCCCATGCTCCGGCGGTGAACCGATGTTGCTCCCCCCATGCTCCGGCGGTGAACCGATGTTGCTCCCCCCATGCTCCGGCGGTGAACCGATGTTGCTCCCCCCATGCTCCGGCGGTGAACCGATGGTGCTCCCCCATGCTCCGGCGGTGAACCGATGGTGCACCCCCCCCATGCTTTGGCGGTAAACCGATGGTGCTCCCCACATGCTCCAGCACTGAACTGATGGTGCTCCCCCCCCCCATGCTCTGGCGGTGAACCAATGTTGCTGCCCCTATGCTTCAGCAGTGAACCGATGGTGCTCCCCCCATGCTCAGGCGGTAAACCGATGGTGCTCCCCCCATGCTCAGGCGGTAAACCGATGGTGCTCCCCCCATGCTCAGGCGGTAAACCGATGGTGCTCCCCCCATGCTCTTGCATTGGACCATCCCTCAGCATCCTCATGTCAAATGCAGGGCTAAGGACCTTGCATTGGTCTTGATGATGTCACTACATTGGATGACTGGTGTATGGGGGACTGATCTAGCAGCCCAGAGATTCAGGTGTGTAAATCTCCTTTTCTATGGCTCCTTGACCTAAAGAGAAAGTCAAGTCTTGCAGTGTGGGCACCAGGAGGCATTTTCATGTTTCCCAGAGTCCATCTTTAACTGGCATTACATTTAGGAGCCCCGGGAGTTGGTGGGTGTCAGTGGAGGCCGATACAGATAGTGCTCAGTGACAATTTTTAATCTGTCTTCGTACAGATCGAATATAAGGAAGGTTCTGGACTCGCTGTGTTGAACGAGTAGTTCCCTCTGAATGCAAATCCTTCCAGTTTTTTTTTCACTCTATTAGCTGTCCAGGGAACTGTGAAAGCAAACAGTGCTGAACAAATATACATGAGTCATAGAAGAGTCACCATACCTGCTCCAGATAATGAGCTGCACATGTGCACAGGGGGTATAGCTCAGTGGTAGAGCATTTGACTGCAGATCAAGAGGTCCCCGGTTCAAATCCGGGTGCCCCCTTCATTTTTACATTGTTCTGTTTAATTCAGAATTCTTCAGATCTGACTTATTCAGCCCCATTAGCAAACGAAAGAAAGGAAAGGACAATATTAACATAACTGAGAGCTTGTTTGGTCACGGGTGTTTGTGGGGTTATCCATGATGTATGGAGAGCTACATTGATGGCGACTACTGATCAAAGGTCCCTTTTATAAACGTGTCTGCGCCATTCTGTTACATTTCATATATGGGATACAAAGAAGTTTGCTCTCTTTTTTATTTTTTTAGTCTCTAGGGGCAGAGCTGTATAGTGCTCTCGGGATGCCTTCGGTATACTAAAACAAAATGCTAAAAAAATAACCTCGATTACAATGTCTGTGCCCGCCCTTCTGTGATGGAAGACGCATTGGTAGGATGATGGACCCAAGGGTTGGCAAAATCAGGCTGAAACGCCCAATTTCTAACCACCTGCGGACCGGCCCACATACCTAGTACTTAATCCGGGTGCCCAGGCAGGGGGCGCTCACACGCCTGCCAGCCTGACTCTGCTGTGATTCGTTACATCACAAGCCTATCAGTGGGTCTCAGCCAATGATTGAGCACCGGGACCTGCTGATCGGCTCAGTGATTCACAGAACAAGGCTCTGTGATGGTAAACAACACAGAGCTCTGCTCACTGACAGGAGATCTTGTTTTTTTTTTTTTTTCCCTGCTAAGCAGTGAAAAAAAAAAAGATCCCTTAGTAAGCATCACATATTACACACATTGTAGGTAACCCCTTGATGTTCCCAGCCAGTGTCATTAGTACAGTGACCGTGTGCAGCATTAGAACTGATCAATGTATTAGTGTCACTATTGGTGTCAGTTAGTATACCCCCAGCCTGTGTCAGTTAGTGTACCCCCAGCCCGTGTCAGTTAGTGTCAGATTGCCTGCTATAAGTCACTGATCACCACCATTACTGGAATTTGTATTTTTATTTATTTTTTTATACTAGTATATACTAGTAATAGTTTGTAGGTGCTATAACTAACACGCAGACCAAATCACTTATTGGGATTTTTTTTTTTTTTTGTTACTTTTTTTTTTTTAGCAAAGACATCTAGCAGAATACATTTTGACCTAAATTTATAAAGAATTTTTTTTTTCTTTTTTTTTTTATTCCAAACAACTTTTATTGTCAAGATAATAGAGAAAATGGAACAGTACTTACAGAATCCACAATGACATTACTGCAAAAGCAGGATTACACATAAATAGGACAACGTGGATAGGCAGATCCTTTAATAAATAGAACGACGTGGATACGCAGATCCTTTAATAAATAGAACGTCGTGGATACACAGATCCTTTAATAAATAGAACGATGTGGATAGGCAGATCCTTTAATAAATAGAACGATGTGGATAGGCAGATCCTTTAATAAATAGAACGACGTGGATACGCAGATCCTTTAATAAATAGAACGATGTGGATAGGCAGATCCTTTAATAAATAGAACGACGTGGATACGCAGATCCTTTAATAAATAGAACGACGTGGATACGCAGATCCTTTAATAAATAGAACGACGTGGATAGGCAGATCCTTTAATAAATAGAACGTCGTGGATACGCAGATCCTTTAATAAATAGAACGACGTGGATAGGCAGATCCTTTAATAAATAGAACGATGTGGATAGGCAGATCCTTTAATAAATAGAACGACGTGGATACGCAGATCCTTTAATAAATAGAACGATGTGGATAGGCAGATCCTTTAATAAATAGAACGACGTGGATACGCAGATCCTTTAATAAATAGAACGATGTGGATAGGCAGATCCTTTAATAAATAGAACGACGTGGATACGCAGATCCTTTAATAAATAGAACGACGTGGATACGCAGATCCTTTAATAAATAGAACGACGTGGATACGCAGATCCTTTAATAAATAGAACGACGTGGATAGGCAGATCCTTTAATAAATAGAACGACGTGGATACGCAGATCCCGTAATAAACAGAATAACCGAAATGGTAATCAAACAAAACAGAGACCACAAGGATACAAAACGTTCTTGACAATACCTTGCTTTTTCCTTTTTATTTCTTATTCCTTCCCGACCACATGTAAACATTTGTTTTTTTTTTTTTTTGTTTTTTTTATTGGATATGTTTTATAGCAGAAAGTAAAACATATTTATTTTTTTTCAAAATATTTAGTCTTTTTTCATTTATATAATTAAAAAATTAAAAAAAAAAAGTGTCACTCAAATACTAGCAAAGAAAGGTCTATTTATGTGGAAAAAAAAATATAAATTTAATAAGTTTAATAAGAAGAGTACACTGAATTGCCGGCGTTTTTTGCTATAGGCCAACTGTATTGGGGACGGAACATCCCAGCCTGAGCACCGGTCTTCAGCCTTGAACTATGGATTAAGCAGTTGAGCTGGGGTATGATTTTTGCCTTTTAAACAATTGAAGCAAATTCTTGACAGGTAGTAACAAAAAACTAAAAATAAAAAAAATGAGGATTAAGGTATTTGTAGTAAAAGTCGTGAATACCTGATTCCTTGTGTTTTTTGTTACCTGTCCACCATCATCTTCCATCCTGAAGGGGAAGTTTAGAGCTCCGAAACGCGTTGGCCGCATCTTCTGACTTCTTTTAAAAATACACTTTTGCTGGACTTGTGGCGCTCTCATTCTGTACTTTCCCTCCACCCTGCTTTATGGTCGTTGGGAGTCCGTGAGTGGTGTGTTGTGCCTGCTCCCCACCCACTCCACCGACATGATGATGAGGAGGAGGTGTAGGGACACGCATGTCCTATTGTTTTTGAACATTTTCTCCATGTATTTAATTATTCGATGTGTTTCGTTTTATTATATAAATACTGATAAGTGGCAATCCCATCTGGGTAAATGTATCTGTATGATCGCAGGTTGTGGGACGCAGGGTCAGTCCGATGCCCTCTCTTCACACTTCCGGAACCGACGGGATGAGGAATTCAGTTATACTGACCGATTCAGCCCAGAGGACTCCAGGTATGACATGTGCCCTTCCTGGTTATCACAGTCACAGTCTGGTTATTACATTGGTATGTCATTGGGGACATTGCGGATTGGGGGTGTTGTAGTCAGAGAGTATCACAGAACACACATAATGGAAGAAGTGGTGTTGGCTCCCCTTCCTTGTATTTGTCTTACAATCCCTATTGATCTCCCTAGTGCTGTCTGGATTGAATGCTAGAGCTGGGGTAGCACTCCTCACCTTTCACATCTTATGGTGTCCTCCTCTGTCGATCTTTACACCAAGCTCTCCATGTAGAATTCAGACCCCTACTTCTACCATAGAGAATACTCAGCAGTCTGCCACTTCTTATGTCTCATTTTTAGCCTCTAAATAAAACAGCCTTTAGTTCCATCCACAAGTCTCCTTCTCAGGTGACTTAGTCCTCTGTAGCTGCGAGACCCACAGCCGGTCCTTGT
The DNA here is from genome assembly GCF_062004578.1 of Staurois parvus. NCBI lineage: Eukaryota > Metazoa > Chordata > Amphibia > Anura > Ranidae > Staurois > Staurois parvus. Next base: position 67,162 of record NW_028319272.1, read on the forward strand.
GAGACTCCCCAGCGGACACACGTAGGTAATGCTGGTCTGGACTGACCACAGAAAATACCTAGCACACTAGAAAATGTCATAATGATGGCTTCTGACCGTCAGAAACATTGTCATTGCCCCTAAGTGGCCCATTCCTTGCCCAAGTATCCCATCAAAGGTCAGATCATAGACTGGATTGGGCCACCCTATCTCCCAATTGTAGATTTCCTTATAAACCTATTGGACTTCTCTCTTGTTGCTTCCCTGGAACTCCTTTTCACATTCCATCAGGCACTCACCAACCCTCTTGGTCGTTAAAGCTGTGGTAATATGCATGTATGGTGGGAAAGAGGGATGTGTAGAATGTAACCTTCAAGCAAATTTTCTAACCACTCAGATGCCCCAATGTGTCATCCCAGCAGAATGCACTTACTGTTTGCAGATGTTAGTTGTGTTGATTACCAGCTTGTCAAGGCTATGACAAAATGGCGTCCATCTGCACACTGTCCCGACATCGAGTAAACCTTACTTGAGTAAAAATGGCTTCAGCCTGGTTTCCTACCCATGGGAGAACCTCTTTAGGGGTTAGAGGGATTTTTCCTTATGGAGGAGACCAAGTTGAAGGACAAGCACCATTTTGTCATACCCCTCCCCCTGCCAAATTCAACAAAAGTGGTCATGTCAGTTCTTTAACAGATCCCAAAAGGAAGGTCTCTGCTATAGAAGAGGTTTTATACTTGCCTCTCTGGTGTCCCGTGTCTCTTACCTTCTCCATTCCAGTGATGTATCCTCCATCAGACTCTACACTACTCAACTCTCTGGGAAATGTTGGATGCTTGTGTCCTCCAACTATGTTGTGGTTTCTTCCCCTAACCTCTACTGAATTGCTGATTATTGTAATGTCAGACGGATCGGAGGAAGGTAGTACAGCGCTCAGTGGGAAACACAGAAATCTGACACTTTGGGAAGTATCAAATGCTGTAGAGTCCTCTGGAGTTCTGGAACAATGGGAGAGTTAGGAGACCTAGTCCACCATAGTGGTGGATACAAAACCTGTTCCAGGGATGGACCTGACAGGGTCACTTTCAATGAAGCTTCAATCCTCATCTTTCCAGAAAGACATCTAACCTCCGTGTCTCATCTTTATATCTGTCCTCTCTTGGCTATAACAAAACCTTAATCATCACTTTTCCAGGTAGCAAATGAATCAAGGCTTGTCTTTCTGTCTTTGTATACCACCTCCCCATGTCATCTGTTTGTTCTTCGTCTTGTAGACCGGAGGAGTACCTACAAGAGGACTCTGAAGACGACTACATCTCAACACTTGAAACAACCCTGGCAGCGTTACAGAGCAAGGTATGATAATAGCCGAGCTGAACAATCAATAGGAAACTTCCCAGTACAGCGTCATAGAACTCTTTTGGCTCGTAGTCTCCCCTTTGTGTTTTATGTTCAACTCCCAAAGATTTACGAAAGGATACAAACTGTATTTCAGCCACGTGACTGTCATTTTCAAATCTGATTGGACTCAGATGTGGATAACTGTTACTTATATAAAAATAAGTATCCTTATCCTGGTGTGCTAGCTTTCAGAATTCAGTCTGTGTACAGTATACAGAGAAAGCTACTGATAGGTGGAGTTATACCTTTCTTGTCAGTGACAATGCTGTTTTGTGCCCTCCAGCTGCAGTTTTCTGTGCTGGCAGAGCTGAGTAACAGCCACACCCCTCATGCTTTGTGCCCTCCAGCTGCAGTGTCCTGTGCTAGCAGAGCTGAGTAACAGCCACACCCCTCATGCTTTTTGCCCTCCAGCTGAAGTGTTCTATGCTGGAAGAGCTGACTAACAGCCACTCATGCTTTGTGCCACCCCCTCCACAATCGTTTGTTCCAGCGGAGCTGAGTAACAGCCACAACCCTCATGCTTTTTGCCCTCCCAGCTGCAGTGTTGTGTGCTGGCAGAGCTGAGTAATAGCAACACCCTTCATGCTTTGTGCCCTCCCACTGCAGTATTCTGTGCCTGCAGAGCTGAGTAACAGCTACACCCCTCATGCTTTGTGCCCTCCAGCTGCAGTGTTCTGGGCTGGTAGAACTGAGTAACAGCCACAGCCCTCATGCTTTGTGCCCCCCTACAATGTTCTGTTCCAGCAGAGCTGAGTAACAGCCACAGCCCTCCATGCTTTGTGCACCCCCCCAATGTTTTGTTCCAACAGAGCTGAGTAATAGCTACACCCCTCATGCTTTGTGCCCTCCAGCTGCAGTGTTCTGGGCTGGCAGAGCTGAGTATTAGCCACACCGCTCACGTCAGTTGTCCTCACACAGACATGTAGAGGAAGAGAGATGGGGTTTGTCTGACCACATATGTTTCTGAGTGCTGATTACAGAGTGCCCTGAGCCTAAGTATGGTGCCTATTGGGCTTAGACACCGTACACAACTGCTGTAACTGGAAAGTGGAGGTAAGACTTGGGAAATAGAGGTTATTTGTATCATGTCTGTCAAGCCTCTTTCACATGGACCTAGCTGCTGATTTTGCCATCTGCATTGGACCGCTTTGTCAGCAGCATGTGCCCCCCCCCCCAGTGGTCAGGGATATGCTGCCTCAATGCATGCCTGTATGAAGAAGGATTTCCCTGTGATATCCCTCTTCACGACACTATAACCGCATTCATAGGACCTTTTAGTCCCTTTTGGGTTTTTTTTTTGCCAGCATAGCTCACAGCTTTGCAACTGCGACATTGTGTATGAGGCTGTCCAGTGGCCATTGCCTGGTTTTGATGGGCAGTTGGGCTGCAAAACCAGCCGGATAGACTCATCCTAACAGAGCCCATGAGAAAGGGGCCTAACACTGATTTTTATGCTGTGACTTCACCTGGGCTATGAAAAAACTGCTGTACACCAGCTGAAATTTAACATCAGGCTTGTAGTGCGACTGACTGCTTCCTAAGCTGACACATAGGAGAGGGAAGTACTTAAGCTGGCCTACTGCACCAAGAATCGGTCTCTTTGTACTTCAAGTTCTATAACAGGTTGGCTAGAGTTGCCTTTCTCTTTATAAGCTTTTACGTGGATCAGTTTCTCTGGGCAGCGATGAATGAATTGCCGGTGTACTGGAAAGCAGTGTCTTGTGATTTTTGTACTTTCCCAGCAATCCGTTCCTTGTTTGTATTGCGATTTTGACCTTTCATAGTTACAGTTGAAATGACAGCAATACAGTTTTACCTCCCTTAAAGGTATTTGTAAAAACAGGACAAGAAAAGCAGTTTATTTGCTGTGAATGTGTCGCCTGTATTTTTAGATGTCGTTCTGACGTCAACCTTTAAATATTTTTTCCCATTCCATGTTTCTAGGTGAAGGAAATGGAAAGCCAGTTGAAGCAGCTGCAGAAAGCACAGACGGCCATAAGGGGGCAGCACCCATTATAGTGATGTACTATATCTCCATGTCACTCCGGCATCGCAGCATCAACTATTTCCGTGTCTGCGTTTGTGCCCGAGGACGGTAAAACGCCCGCAAGACCCTCGTCTACAGTGTGTAGTCCATCCTGACAGCCAACTGGGCTGAACTTTACAAAAAATATTTTTTTAAATACTGTATATATTCTGCTGTGTGCACTGCAGTTGCTGTCTGATCCTCAAACATTGAAGGTGCTGATCATACTCAGGAAGATGACATCTTTTTCTCTGATCATAATTCAGTACAGATACGGAACCTGTGGAGTGTATTTAAAGTCCAGCACTGGCCAACTTTTTTTTTTTGTAAGTTTTGAAAACCACTAGGAAGGGTTAGATGCTTGGTTGGGTTTTGTATTGGTACCTGTGTCTCCACTGGGGGAAAGTTCTGCTCACTTCCTGTGTTGTCACCAGGAAAGGGAATGAACATAAATGTCTCTAAGATGGATAGACACAGCAATAAAAATCTGAGATCTAACCCTTCCTTATCTCACAAAAAAAAAAAAAATAAAGGTTTTGGCTGGAGATGGGTCTAGGAGAATTACTTTAGTCTAATACCACGTCTGAATATCATTTTCAAATGTCTAAATATATTGATCTTTGGGCCTTCATTACTTTTAACAGGGAAAAAGCTAACACACGATCACTGGCCTGGAAAGCTCCAAAATGTTGTCTGTCCAAGGGTCACTTAGAAACTCCTGGGCGGGCATGGACACCTGGAACTCCCAAGGTAGACAGGGACACCTGGAACTCCTAGGGGGGTGGGGACATCTGGAATTCCTAGGTAAGCTGGAACACCTAGAACTTTTAGGTAGACAGGGACACCTGGAACTCCTAGGATGGCAACGATACTTAGAACTCCTAGCCAGGCAGGCACTCCTGGAACTCCTAAGCCGATGGGGAAAGCTGGAACTCCTAAGCAGGCTGGGACACCTGGAACGCCTAGGTGGGTTGGGACCAAGGGCGGACTGACCATTTGGAAACTCGGGCACTGCCCCCGAGGGCCCGGGGTCAGTAGGGGACCCCATGAGATGCCCCTGGTACCTTTTTCATAGGCTTTTTTGAGTTTGGGCAAGGACACAGGGGCCCCATGATCCCCTATTGCCCGGGGGCCCCATGAGTTGTCAGTCCGCCCCTGGTTGGGACAACTGGAACGCCTAGGTGGGTTGGGACACCTGGAACTCGAAGGTGGGTTGGGACACCTGGATCTCGAAGGTGGGTTGGGACACCTGGAACTCGAAGGTGGGTTGGGATACCTGGAACTCGAAGGTGGGTTGGGACACCTGGAACTCGAAGGTGGGTTGGGACACCTGGAACTCGAAGGTGGGTTGGGACACCTGGAACTCGAAGGTGGGTTGGGACACCTGAAACTCGAAGGTAGACAGGGACACCTGAAACTCGAAGGTAGACGGGGACACCTGAAACTCGAAGGTAGACGGGGACACCTGAAACTCGAAGGTAGACGGGGACACCTGAAACTCGAAGGTAGACGGGGACACCTGAAACTCGAAGGTAGACGGGGACACCTGAAACTCGAAGGTAGACGGGGACACCTGAAACTCGAAGGTAGACGGGGACACCTGAAACTCGAAGGTAGACGGGGACACCTGAAACTCGAAGGTAGACGGGGACACCTGAAACTCGAAGGTAGACGGGGACACCTGAAACTCCTAGGTGGGTGGGGACATCTGGAATTCCTAGGTAAGCTGGAACACCTAGAACTTCTAGGTAGACAGGGACACCTGGAACTCCTAGGATGGAAACGACACTTAGAACTCCTAGCCAGGCAGGCACACCTGGAACTCCTAAGCCGATGGGGACAGCTGAAACTCCTAAGCAGGCTGGGACACCTGGAACGCCTAGGTGGGTTGGGACACTAGGATCTCCTAGCCAGACAGGGAACTCCTAGGTTGGCAGGGACATCAGGAACTCCTAGGCAGGCAAGGACACCTGCAACTCCTAGATGGGTGGGAACATCTGAAATTCCTTGGCAAACTGGGACACCTGTAACTCCTAGGTAGACAAGGACCTCATGAATTCCTAAGCGGACAGAGACGCCATGAACTGTAGTGTAGGGACTCATTAATGAAGATCCTGTGGGAAGACAATGGGAGACTCATTCCTTTAGATTAAACCAGTGATCTTCTTTCATTGATGTAATACTTTATTCCCATGTGTCTGTTTCCAGGTCCACGTATGACCAGACACCATACACATGTAAACACAACCTAACCGATGCCACATATAACATTTTATATTAAGTAATCAGCTTTTATTCTCCATGTTCTGCAGCTTCTGTACCTGTTCTAATAGAACCCCAGGAGGGTAAAACAAACAAGAGATACAACTAAATAACTTTTGCCTTTGCAATCTTTTATGCATAAAATTGTGTTTTGCCTGTGGTTCTTTCAAAGGAAAGTATTTTGTATTTTTGGCCACTTTTATAATAATTGTTTTTGAAAGTTATAAATGGATGTTTTATATCTTTTGTTTTTAATTATAATTCATGATATAAAATCTTTATTTGACAAATAAACATTATAGGGTTTATCTATGACCCTCAGCTGGCAAAGCGTCTTGTGTTTTCCTCTTAGAATGGTTGGAGACATCCTGACTTTACACTGCAGTTGGTGTAATCTGTTCTCCCCGCCCTTCACAGAACATACAGAAATGACTCCTCATTGTTCTATCCAAATATTTCTGTTTTCCTCTTGTTGGAAGTTTTTTTTTTTTTTCTCTTCTGGTCATCTGGTCCTTTTAACTTGCTGCAGATCCATGTTTGGTCATCTGTGGCCTTGCCAATTTAGGGCTGTGACCTATTTCAGAACTTAAATTATGTTTTTGGGTTTTTTTTTTTTAAATGTAAATAGAGCTCAGAGTCAAGTGATGGGGTTGGGGGTTCTTCTTTTTATTGATGTTTCTAGCTGTGGTTCTCTTTGGTTGATCATTGATGGAACAGTGATCATGGTTTAGTTCAGGGGTGGGCAACCTGCGACTCTCCAGCTGTTGAAGGACTACAAGTTCCATCATGCCTCTGCAAGTTCTAGCTGCAACTGTCAGTTTTGCAATGTCTCATGAGACCTGTAGAGTCATGCTTGTAACTTCCGGTCTTTGCAATGCCTCATGGGAAATGTAGTTCCACAACAGCTGGAGAGCTGCAGGTTGCCCACCCCTGGTTTAGTTGACAGAAGCACAAGGGGTAGAAATGAAAGCTGTGATTGATGTCCTGGAGACCTGAGCCCAACCCTTTGCTTTCTAGATCTATTATAACTGGCAAATGGCTTTTACTTGTTTGAGAGGACTAAAGCCTGGTACACACGATGAGAGTATCTGACCAATGATTGTCGTATTTTTATTTATTTTTATTATTTTTTTGCATGCTACTTCCATATCAAAATTGAAGAGGTTACTAAAATTCCAATACAACAAAATACAACTTCGGAAGTAATGTGTTGTATTGTAATGTATTCTTTCTTTTCTGAGCATGTGTGCTCTTGCTCTTCTGATTTCTTTCACGTGTGGTCTTGCTCTTCCGATTTTTTTTTTTTCTTTTTCATGTGTGATCTTGCTCTTCCGATTTTTTTTTTTTTTTTTTTTTTTTTTTTTTTTTTTCTTCTTTTTCATGTGTGGTCTTGCTCTTCCGATTTTGTTCATGTGATCTTGCTCTTCCGATTTTTTTTTTTTTCTTCTTTTTCATGTGTGGTCTTGCTCTTCCGATTTATTTTTCATGTGTGGTCTCGCTCTTCCGATTTTTTTCATGTGTGGTCTTGCTCTTCCGATTTATTTTTCATGTGTGGTCTTGCTCTTCCTTTTTATTTTTCATGTGTGGTCTCGCTCTTCCAATTTTTTTCATGTGTGGTCTTGCTCTTCCAATTTATTTTCCATGTGTGGTCTTGCTCTTCCTTTTTATTTTTCATATGTGGTCTTGCTCTTCCGATTTATTTTCCATGTGTGGTCTTGTTCTTCAGATATTTTTCAGGTGAATACTGTACTGATTAAATGAAAATTGTATGATCTGGTTTTTGTACAGAAAAAAAAAAAATTGTGTTTTGTCCCTTCAAATAATTTTGGACAAAAGGTGTGTACTAATAATCAGCTTATTGTACTTTGAAAGCGGTATTTTTTGCCCGATTTTTCTGATTGTGTGTCCTAGGCTTTAGATCCAGGATATGCTAGTGTGAAGTAGATGGGTTGGAGAATGGCACCCTCTCATGGTCAAAAAGGAGACCTGTTCTTGCAAAGGAAATACTACAGTATCTTCAACTAGGCAGTTGTGTGTGTTCTCCTTCCTCTTATTGAAGTTCTCTTGTGTGTAGTTTACATTTCCATGTTGACTCCTTTATGACTTATGGTGACGTTCCATTGTCTATGGTCTGATCTCCATGTTGACCTCCTTATGACTGTTGTTGAACGTCTTGTACTTAGCTTTAACTAGGTATTAGGACTGAAGTATTCTGTATGGTGTCCCCCTTCCTTCCTCTTAATGGAGTTCTATTGTCTGTCTTTTTTTTTTTATTATTAATGTGTAAATTCTGTTTATTTCTGAAATAGGAGAACAAGCACTTCCATTATGTGAGCATAGGCGGTAGCTTGGAGGGTAAGAGCTCTGACTGGTCTGCTGGAGACCTGAGTTCAAATCCCTTTGAGGGAAGCCTTGTGTGTCCCAGGTGCTGTGCTGCAGTGCATGAGCCCCCTGATGGTGAGGTGGAGTAGTGGGAAATGTTTCAGACCCACTACCTTGTCCCACCGTCAGGGGGTTCAGGTGCTGTACAGTGCCTGGGTGGGGGTATATATATATATATATATATATATATATATGGGTGAGGCCAAGAAAAACGTAAGTCCCTGCTTTTTGAATGGGCTGCCCTGGTAAGACAGCCCATTGTATTTATATATGTTGCAGTGATGTCACAGACTGTGGACCAAGGAGGGGGGGTGTCCACAACCTAATGTGATGCCCACACATGTTACAGGTCTGTGGGGACCTGGGACTGGAGCAGACTGGTGGGTTGTCCATGGCCTCCAGACTTCCACTCAGAGATTTGAGCTCGGGGTCTACATGCGCTTTTGGGTATTTGCCCCTTGGAGTCTACAGCGCTTCATGGGTTGGCACTCGGGGTCTGCAGCACTTTCAGGTATTTGCCCTCAGGAGTCTACAGTGCTCTCATGGATTTGAACTCGGGTCTACGGCGCCCTGGGTCAACACTCTTATCCTCTGAGCTACTCGCCTCTGCTCAATCTCTCATATGTTTGTTTGTTTGTTTGTTTGTTTGTTTGTTTGTTTTCCTAGTTCAGGTTTATAACATGATTCCAAATTTAAAAGAAGAAACTAGTACTTGAACCTGCAACTCAAAATCATCTACGTGGTCATGGGCCTGCTGCTAAACCTCTGAGCCAAGCAGGTTTCTGATTAGCCTGTGTGTCAGTCCAGACTTAGTAAGCTAAATGCAATCATCGACTTGCTACTAAATAGAAGTGGATTCGAACCCGCAATCTAAAGAGCAAGGTAGACCTCTGGTTGGCTGCTAAACCACTACACCACAATAAAGCTCTAGCTGGGGGTCAAGCAGCCAGCCCTTTGAACATCAATACTAAGTAGTACATAATATGATCATTGATTACTAATCTCCTGATGACAATATTTTTACCTAGTTAGGTGAAAAGTGGGACTTAGAATATTTTTTCTTTTTCTTTTTTAGGGACTGTGGATCATTTTTGGCTCGGTGATTTAGCAGCCAACCCTTTTAATATCAAGACTCAGTAAATGAATGATTACCAATTTAATCAATCAACCAATTAATCATTATAATTGGCAGACTAATGAAGATTAGCACCAGGTGATCTAATCTCCATGCTGGAGTCTCTGTGGGTGACAATATTTGTAATGAGGCGTCTTATCCCAGGTGGATAAATAGTGGGACTTAGTATATTCTTCTGATTTATTTATGGGGCTGTGCTCATGATTTCTAGCAAATGGGCTGATGGGACGTTTTGGACACACAGGTTGCGTAGAGTTGATGAAGACAATCCAGGACTTTATGAGGAGGAGGAACCAGGACTTATCCATTGTTAGAGCCAGTTTACGGGACTATTAACCGGGATGGTTAGAATCAGTATAGAGTTGATGATCCAAGACTTGATGATGAGGAGGAACCAGGACATATTCATGTTTAGAGCCAGTTTAGGGGACCATTGCCCGGGATGGTTAGAATCTGTGTAGAGTTGATGATGAGATAAAAATTGCTCCCTTTCAGAGCTAGCTTAGAGGATTAGTAACCAGCAATGGTAAGAGCTGTCATGTTGGAGTTCTCGGTTCTAAGCCCGGTGTCAGCTCCTTGAATTAGGACCGTCTAATACAACTGTTATAAAAGAGGTTCTTCTTCTTTTCACCTTAGAGAAGGATTTTGAGTTTTACCCCATATTTTGCCACAGAGTAACTCAACAATAAAAGGATACAGGAGTGTTTTGGCGGTCACTGCGTATGGTAAAACCCACCACGTTACTTCAAACCCCCATTCAATCATTGATTTATTTTCCAAAACCTCCATATTTAAGGCTCAATGTAACAATGTTTCATCTGCTTATAGTACCTGTTATGTTACTTTTGGCTTTATTACCTGGCCTGCAGACAGCAGATAGTCATCTCAGGGAAATTATTATTATTATTCAGGATTTATATATTATTATTATTATTATTATACAGGATTTATATATTATTATTATACAGGATTTATATCACGCCAACAGTTTGCTCAGCGCTTTACAATATAACGGGAGACAATACAGCAACAATACAGTTCAATACAAGAGGGAAAGGAGGGCCCTGATCCTTGGAGGCCACTCCAGTCCCTGCCCCACCACAGGTCTATTACAGGCACGGGCACCTTGTTGGGTTGTGGACCTCCCCAGCTGTTTGCTCCATGCTCAGTGACATCACTGCACCAAGTTAGAACAGGCTGCCCTAGGCCTCATTCACACCTGTGAGTTTTGTGGGCGGTGCGTTAAAATCTTTAATGCGCTTTCACCACAACACACAGAGGTGAGCTGGGGCTTACTGGGGCACAACATCCCAAAAGAATGGCTTTACCCTGTTCCTATAAAGACCATTGGGGGAGATTTACTAAGACTGGAGAACACAGAATCTGGTGCAGCTGTGAATAGTAACCAATCGGCATCTAACTTCAGCTCGTTCAATTAAGCTTTGACAATAAAACCTGGAAGCTGATTGGTTGCCACGCACAGCTGCACCAGATTGTGTGCTCCAGATTTCGTAAATCCCCAATTCTATTTCTCCCACAGTTCCAATAATTGGCTATCAATCACAGAAACTTAGTGAATTTTTTTTTTTTTTGCATTCTGAACGACATATAGAAATAAAAACAGCTGAAAACATTGTCACTTTACATATTTATTACATTATTTCGGGGTGTTTTGCATTTTTTTATGAAACACATCCTCTGGTAACTGTAAAACAGAAAGAGATATATTTATAAAAAGATCACGTGACGATTTTTCCATCGTGCTGTATGTAAATCCGCTTTGTGTGAATGGAGCAAAACTGAACGTCCTCAGGACATTGCGAAGCTGTGAAGTCGGAAGGTACTGCATTATGGCCGCTAGATGGCGCTGACTGTCATAGGCATGCTCTTCATTGCCATCTAGTGGCCATAATATGGTACTATCTGCATATCGAATTGCAGACAATACCTTTTTGAAGACCAAACCTTTTCTGCCACTTTTTGTTAAATTTTTTTTTTTTGCTCGAAAATTTCTTGGAAACCCCAAACATTATACATATTTTTTTAAAGCAGAGGCCCTAGAGAACAAATTGGTGGATGTTGAAATTTTATTTTTTTAAAATGCAATCTTTTTAAAATTTGAATGCAAAACACAATATATAATTAATTTGTTTGGTAAACTATAAAAGATGTTGTTACGGCGAGTAAATAGATACCAAACATGTCAGGCTTTATAATTGTGCACACCCGTGTGACAGCAACAAATGACGTACATTTTACTATCCATAGGAGACGCTTTAAAAACCTTTACAGGTCACCAGGTCAGATTTGCAGAGGAGGCCCAGTGCTAGAATTACTGCCTGTGATCTAACGTTTGTGGTGATACCTCACATGTGTGGGACGATCGCTGTTTGTGTGCGCGTGGGACCGATGTTTGCATCGCCTTTGCGCATGAGCAGCGGTGCTTTAACCCCTTGGTGTCGGCACCTTCAAGGGTTTCAGAATCCGGGAGGCAGGGCGGGCTTTAGGGTCATGTGACCGCCGTGACACGCCGCCACATGATCGGAAAAGGTCCTGATCGAAAGAGGAGATCATGACATTTCCTTGAGTACATGTGTGCTGGGGGCGTGCAGAGCGCACACTCTCAGCACGTTTTTTTTTTTTTAATAGAACGCAAATGTGCGGCCGCTCGGCGTCTAGGCCCAGACGTGGGAGGCCGTACATTTGCGTTCAGCCGAAGCAAAAAGGTTAAAATTTTGTTTTTAATTCTTTTTTATTTTTTAACAGTCGCTTTACTTTTTTTTTCTTTTTTTTTTTATTGCTATCACAAGGAATGTAAACATCCCTTGTTACTGCAATAGGCAGCGACAGGTACTCTTTATGGAGGGATCTAGGATCTATGAGACCTCAAATCCCTCCTCTGCCTTTAAAAGCGTTCAAAACACCGAGATCAGTGTGATCAAATGCTTTATATTTATAAAAATAGTGACGTTTCCATCCGGGGAAGGAGAAAGCAATGAGTCCAGTTTAATATATCATAGAGGCAGACAGAGTGGTTCCGGTCAGGGGCGGACTGACAATTTATGGGGCCCCGGGCAATAGGGGATCATGGGGCCACTGTGTCCTTGCCCAAACTCAAAAAAGCCTATGAAAAAGGTACCAGGGGCATCTCATGGGGCCCCCTATTAACCCTGGGCCCTTGGGCAGTGCCCGAGTTTCCAAATGGTCAGTCCGCCCCTGCTGAAAACTCATGAGGCCCCCGGGCAATAGGGGATCATGGGGTCCCTGTGTCTGCCCAAACTCAAAGCCTATGAAAAAGGTACCAGGGGCATCTCATGGGACCCCTACTGACCCCGGGCCCTCGGGCAGTGCCTGAGTTTCTAAATGGTCAGTCTGCCCCTGGTTCCGGTCTTTACCTCTGTGATCGGCCAGTGGAAGTGCTGGAAGGTGGTGGTAGGTGAATGTCCCCTCCTGCTGCTTGTAAAATTGATTCAGTGGCCATTTAGCCGCTCTGATTGCTTTTACACTATCGTCTCTAAAAAAGGAAAAAAAAAAACCCAAAACGGTACCGGGATGACGCTTGCAGCTGCCGGCACCATCCAGGTACAACCTCCGAAAGTCCAGTGACTGGTACATCAGCGGTCCACAAGTGGATGAAGACAGAACATTCCATTTTGCCCGTATCCAAGGAAGGGATCTACATGCAGTTGGGATGGATGAACGACTGTGGACCTTTCAATATAAATCCACCTCAAAGTATCAGCAGAATTATGACGGAATATTATGATGGGATTACTGTTGATGAATATGTTGTCTTTTTCCTCCAATCTTCCTGGCAGGAAAGACAAATCCTAAAACTGCAGGAATGATGACATCCCGGAACACCGGAGTGTAAGCAGCCGGGCCCGGAACACCAGAGTGTAACCAGCCGGGCCTGAGAATATCTGAAATACAAAGAAAAGTCAGTTCAGTGAATAAACTCCCACAAATGCTGTAACGTCTTCATGTCTTTTTAAAAGTCACTTTCAGTCTGCAGTTGTCATTAAAATAATCCCTGGTGATCGTTCCGCAAAGGTCCCTGTGCAGGGTCATAGGGTGACACCGTGCTGTGCCTGTTTCCTCAGTTGTGGTTCTGTGTTGCTAATGAAGACTACAAGGGGCCACTTAAACACACATTACACAGCCATGGTGTGGTCACCATCAGCAAACCCGCCCTGAGAAATGCTCTGCAACCTTTACTGGAGTGCATGCAGACAGGAAGTGGCTTTAAAGAGGCTGCGGGGGATCAGCAGGGAGGAATAATGCCCATCATCGGTGTCAGTGGGAGGAATAGTGCCCCATCATTGGTGTCAGTGGGAGGAATAGTGCCCCATCATTGGTGTCAGTGGGAGGAATAGTGCCCCATCATTGGTATCAGTGGGAGGAATAGTGTCCCATCATTGGTATCAGTGGGAGGAATAGTGCCCCATCATTGGTGTCAGTGGGAGGAATAGTGCCCCATCATTGGTATCAGTGGGAGGAATAGTGCTCCATCATTGGTATCAGTGAGAGGAATAGTGCTCCATCATTGGTATCAGTGGGAGGAATAGTGCCCCATCATTGGTATCAGTGGGAGGAATAGTGCCCCATCATTGGTATCAGTGGGAGGAATAGTGCCCCATCATTGGTATCAGTGGGAGGAATAGTGCCCCATCATTGGTGTCAGTGGGAGGAATAGTGCCCCATCATTGGTATCAGTGGGAGGAATAGTGCCCCATCATTGGTGTCAGTGGGAGGAATAGTGCCCCATCATTGGTATCAGTGGGAGGAATAGTGCCCCATCATTGGTATCAGTGGGAGGAATAGTGCCCCATCATTGGTGTCAGTGGGAGAAATGGTTCCCCAACACTGGTATCAATGAAAGAACATTTGCCCCAATACTGGTGTCAGTGGAAGGACTGGTGCTCCAGCATTGGTGTCAGTGGATGGAAGTAGCTCAGCAGCTGTTAAAAAGTATTATTAGTGAGAGCTCCCTCTAGTGGCTGACATACAGATCTATATTTTATACAATAACAGCTATAGAATGAAAAGCGTTAGTGTACAAATGAGAAACACGATAAACACCAATGTTATCAGAATTGCAAGCGTTATAAACGTCATTCCTCATAAATGGGAGGAGTCTAATGTCAGTTAAAGGACAACACCCCTAGAAACACTAACATGGGTCATAGTCACACCAGACACACATATTAAAACGACTTACTTTATCAAATCCGAGAAAACATCTGGAGAGGTGTGAATTGTTGCTCCCGTGTGTGGCCGCTCATCCTCACCAGTGGGTCTGATCCAGGAGGAAGCGTTCCACTCCCATGATCCACTGCAGGCGTCCCAGACCATTGCGCTGTATTGTCTCCCTGCAGGAGACAGAAGGAGAAAACTGCAATGAGTGGAAGCTTCCTGATGACAATCCAGCCCAGGAATGGGCACAGCGGGTGTACAGACCCGGGAACTCAGCACAGGGATGGTGGGAACCCCTCATAATGGGCACAGCGGGTGTACAGACCCGGGAACTCAGCACAGGGATGGTGGGAACCCCTCATAATGGGCACAGCGGGTGTACAGACCCGGGAACTCAGCACAGGGATGGTGAGAACCCCTCATAATGGGCACAGAGGGTGTACAGACCCGGGAACTCAGCACGGGGATGGTGGTAACCCCTCATAATGGGCACAGCAGGTGTACAGACCCGGGAACTCAGCACAGGGATGGTGGGAACCCCTCATAATGAGCACAGCGAGTGTACAGACCCGGGAACTCAGCACAGGGATGGTGGGAACCCCTCATAATGGGCACAGTGGGTGTACAGACCCGGGAACTCAGCACAGGGATGGTGGGAACCCCTCATTATGGGCACAGTGGGTGTACAGACCCGGAAACTCAGCACAGGGGTCATGGTACAGCTACTAGTGGGTATCTATGGGAACCTTCTGCTCTGACCCCCAGGCAGCAGATCTCCGAGGAAGGAATCTGGTCACTCCCACGTCTGCTCTCCAATATCTAATAAAGTAGATGTAAAGCCGATCACTAAACCCCATATAAGCTTCAACAAGTTCATGTCACTTCCATAGTCATTGTCATGTTTTATAATCTGCAGCTTTCATTATAAATCCTGGTGATCCTGCCATGAAGGTCCTTGTCCCGGCACTTCCTGTTATAGGGTGACAACCCTGATATCTCTCCAGTGACACTGATACACAGCCTATACATGACTTAATCACACCACCTATTCCCGGATCTCCACCACTGTTAGCAATTGTCGGCCCTTTCCATCCTGGGGGATTCAGCAATTAGAGGCGCCTGTTTTCCTGCGAGGAGAATTCCCCGCTCCACAGAAGAGCGAAGGATCCAAAGTATCGCCCATAAATCATCACTAGATGAAGAATGCAGCAATTTCTTGGCAAGAATCATGCCAGCTATGTCCATGAGGAAGGAGGTTATCTACTTGGCTGTAGCCAAATGCCACGTCAAATCCAGTCTCAATCCACAGCAACCAGATTCAGAAGACTTTTCACAGTGCTTCTGGGTAGGGCTGCAGCCTCTTGTCACATGATTCTTGTCTACAGACTACAGAGATGATGCCATAAACTGGGACAGAAATTCTGCAGGCTTGGACAGTGCCAGGTATGAGAGTCTGTTTAGCCAACACCAAACACCAAACACATGGATGAATGCCAAGAGGGGATTGGAGCCGTATTGGCCGTGATCCCTGCGCCAGTTCAAAAGAAACTCCTTCCTTGTTCACCAAAAGATGGAAATCTTCCGACTCCGGGGGACAAAGTGTCCTTCCCGTGTGCTGCAAAGGGGGCAGAAAGGGGAGAGAGAGGGGAAAGATGGAGGAAGAGGATAAAGGTGGGAAAAGGAATAAAGGGGGGGGGGGATAAGGGGGAAGAAAATGAAAAGGTAGGGGAAGAGGGGGGGTGGAGAGGGGAGAACAGAGGAAAGGAAGAGAAGAAAAAAGGAGGAAAGAAAAAGGAGACGGGGGTTGGGAAAAAGAAGGAAAAAAAAGAGGAGGGGGGGGGGTATGGGATAAGGAACAATGCAGGAGAGAAGGAAAAAGGGGGATGATAAAAAGAAGTTTGGGGGAGGGGGGCACAAGGAAGAAGGAGGAGGGGGAGTAGGGAAAAATAGGAAGGGGAGAAAGAGCAGAATGAAAACGGGAGAGAAAACGAACAGAGGAAAAGTAGAAAAGGGGGGGAGAGAGGAGGGGGGGGGGGAAGAAGGGAGAGAAGAAGAAAGGGAGGGGGAGGAGATGGGGGTGGAATAGGAGAATGGGGGAGAAGGAGAAAGAGGGAGAAGAAGGAAGAGGGAGGAGGAGAAAGAGGGAGGAGGAGAAAGAGGGAGAAGAAGGAAGAGAGAGGAGGAGAAAGAGGGAGGAGGAAGGGGGAGAAGGAGAAGGGGGGGGGGAGAAGGAGAAGGGGGGGGAGAGAAAGGGAGGGGGAGGAGAAGAGCGTGGAAAAGGAGAAAGGGGGAGGGGGTGGAGATGGAGAAAGATGGAGAGGGATAAAGGAAGGAAGAAAGAAAGAAGAGAAGTAAGGAGGAAAGGAGAAGGGGGTTGGGAAGAAGAAGGAAAAAAAGAGTAGGGGGTATGGAGAAGGGGAAGAGAGGAACAAGCAAAGGGAAAAGGAAGAGGGTGTGTGTGTGTGTAGGGGGGGGGAGGTAGGATGAAGGGGAGAAGGAACAATGCAGGGGAGGAGGAGAGAGAGGGAGGATGAGAAAACAGGGAGAAGGGGAAAGGGGGAGAAGAAGAATTGAGGGGGGGGAGAAGGAGAATTGAGGGGGGGAGAAGGAGAATTGGGGGGGGGGAGAATGGGGGGAGGAGGGAGAAGGAAAAGAAGAAGGGGGGAAGAAGGAAAAAGGAGTAGGGGGAGGAGGATAATAAGAAGGGGGGAGGAGGAGGTGAAAAGGAGGAATGTGTGAAGGAGGAGGGAGAGAGGTGAAGGGGATGTAGGAGGGAGAAGGAAAAAAGGAGGGAGAAGTAGGAGGGAGGAGAGAAGAAAAAGTGGGTGGAAGAGGGGATCATCAAGAAGAAAAGTGAAAAAGAAAGAGGGAGGAGGAGGAGGAGAAGAAAATGGAGGGGGGAGGAAGGAGCGAGAAGGAAAAAAGAGGAAGGAGAAGTGGAGTGGAGGAGAGGAGAAAAGAGGGGGAAGTGAATCGGGAAAAAGGAGGGAGTGCAAATTTTGACACTCAACACTCAAGCAGAAGTCTGGGATCATGCCATGGACAAGAGAAGGAGATGTACAATGACACAAACACACACACTTCAAACAGATTTTCCATCCACATCCAGGCCATTGCTTGTTGGACTGATAAATAAACAGAATAATAACAATGTGTTCATTTACCGAGAATTATATTTAGCATTGAAGCAAATCTGTCCTGAGAGAAGCACACCGGCGCCCACTGCTGACCTCTCCTTCTGAGAATCCTGGTTGCCCGTCACCCGGATCATCTGGGATCAGTACATTCTATGGCACGGAAAGAGAACATTAATACTTTTTTCTATCTACAACTTACTGATGACTCCAGTGTATTCATTTTCATCCAGGATTCTGTGAGATCTCATCTTTTATTTCAAGGGTTCCTCTGGGGTAAACAGGCTGAGAAAGGCCAATTTAAGGTGTTGGTGTTACCTATATGGATATAAATGATGGGTTATAGGTATGACGATAACTTACTGACACTCATCAGAACTGAAGAAATGGCTTGGATAACCTAAAAATGTCTTCAACATTGAAGGACAGGTCTATCTGACTGTAGGTACATCATGAGGAGAGCTGACTGTAGGTACACCATGAGGAGAGCTGACTGTAATTACATCATGAGGAGAGCTGACTGTAGGTACACCATGAGGAGAGCTGACTAGGTACATCATGAGGAGAGCTGACTGTAATTACATCATGAGGAGAGCTGACTAGGTACATCATGAGTTGGATAAATAGGAACCTTCACACAAGGATAAAAGGAGTAAAATGCACTCACAAAATTAAACATCAGGAGAGAAATGAATGAAAAGCCAAAAAGGAGACACCATCTCTTCAGTCCTTACAGTCCTGCCGTGGCCATGGCTGCAGAGGCTGTGTTTTGGCCTGTCATCCATTGCTCCCCTGTCACCCATTGCTCCCCTGGCATCCATTGCTCCCCTGGCATCCATTGCTCCCCTGGCATCCATTGCTCCCCTGGCATCCATTGATCTCCTGTCATCCATTGCTCCCCTGTCATCCATTGCTCCCCTGGCATCCATTGCTCCCCTGGCATGCATTGCTCCCGTCATCCATTGCTCCCCTGTCATCCATTGCTCCCCTGTCACCCATTGCTCCCCTGGCATCCATTGCTCCCCTGGCATCCATTGATCTCCTGTCATCCATTGCTCCCCTGTCATCCATTGCTCCCCTGGCATCCATTGCTCCCCTGGCATCCATTGCTCCCCTGTCATCCATTGCTCCCCTGTCACCCATTGCTCCCCTGGCATCCATTGCTCCCCTGGCATCCATTGCTCCCCTGGCATGCATTGCTCCCGTCATCCATTGCTCCCCTGGCATGCATTGCTCCCGTAATCCATTGCTCCCCTGTCACCCATTGCTCCCGTCACCCATTGCTCCCGTCACCCATTGCTCCCCTGTCACCCATTGCTCCCCTGTCACCCATTGCTCCCCTGTCACCCATTGCTCCCATCACCCATTGCTCCCCTGTCACCCATTGCTCCCCTGGCATCTCATTGTGGGAGTGATTTTTGCACCTACTTTCATCAAAAAACTTGTATAACATTTTCCTACACTGCAGCGTGCCCCTCATCACTCTGTGTATGACAATTATCCTCGGACCTCCCAATCCTCTCCTTTAGATCCGGCTGCATTGCTTATCCATAGCTACAGACAGGGGCGGACTGACCATGTGGGAACTCAGGCACTGCCCGAGGGCCCGGGGTCAGTAGGGGCCCCATGAGATGCCCCTGGTACCCTTCATAGGCTTTTTTGGGTGTGATTTGAGTGTGGGTGAAGACACAGGGGCCCCGTGATCCTCTTTTGCCCAGGGGCCCCATGAGTTGCCAGTCCGCCCCTGGCTACATAACAGACACAGGACTAACTCTGTCCTACATTTTAATATCATTTAATATTTATCTTTTTGTATGCAAATCCCTTAGATTTCTTTTTCATTTTAGTATTTCCCTATTACCCATTTTCCTTCTGTTATCTGAGCACCATAAAGGAGATTGCTTATATAAAACAAATCAATATCAGGGACAGAATGAACTGTTGTTGAAGAATGCGGAATCACTAATCGGCAGTATCTAATATTTGTTTCTTGACTTTTACTGCCCCCCCTCCATTCACTGAGCTGGAGAAATCGGCTGGCTCTGCAGTCAGGTTGGTTTACATTCCTGCATCTCCCGCTCTTCCTGGTTCTTGAGTTTGACTGTTTGTGAAAGTTCAGGTGATCAGGAAGTGAACTCTGAGAAAAAAAAAGATAATTGTACAGACGGGAGTCAGTGCAGGGAGCAGACACCATGAGGGTCAGACCTGCGGAATGGTAATTACCAAAATCTGGGCTGTTGAGGTCGGCACAGATCCCAAGACAAGATGGAGGACTTCTTTAGGACGCAAATGAGCTGCATGGTGTGCATTTGGGATAAGATTTGGCCTCCCCCAGAGCCAATCAGGAACCACTCAGGAGTCCATCAGAATGTGGCAGCCATTAACACATTGTCCCCAAGCACCTTGCCTAGGATGGACATGGTGACCACACTCTACGACTTTGAGGCCAGGACCACCGATGAGCTGTCAGTAAAAGCTGGAGAAGAGCTCTGTAAAGTGGGCGATGAAGGGGATTATGTTATGGCCAGGAAGCTGACGGGGACTTTGGACATGGGACTGGTGCCGGCCACTTACGTGACCCTGTCGGGGTTCTCCAACATTGCCACCATGCCTGACTCCCCAACAGGTTTCACCATGCCTAGTCCAAGCCGGGATCGTCATCAAAACGCAAACCTCAACAATGAGCCGTAAGTACCAGCTTTGGGTGATGGGTAAAAAAAAAATGGGTCCAAGAAACCTAAAACTAACAAAAAGAAGACTAATAATATTCACAATTTTGTAAGAGTTTCTACACCTGTAATTTAGTATAGCATCACTATATGTAATAGCCTGGAGACTGGATTCCCTCATTTACTAAAACACTCATAAAACATGTCAATGGAGGTCCTATAATGCCCCTTCTTGTACAGTATGCCAGCTGTAAGACCACTACCAGCTGATTGTCAGGCTGACATTAAAGACTTAATAAAAGCCTATCCCACCCATACGTGCTCAGCACAAGGCCAAAGTCCCAAGCCCTGAAGAAGGGGGCATTATAAGACCCCCAAAATGCATTGGCAAGTTTGATGGACATCTGAGTAAATAAAAGAACTACAATTCTTTAGCACCCCATCACCTTGACATACGACTTCCAAGTCATCAAGGTAAACCATAACCTCTACAGACGTTTCACACAGATCCTCCACAATTGTCTCCAATCCTGACATAGTCCAATGTTGCCAAAAACACCACAACAAACAGTCGTACTTGTCAATGACAGCGTCGCCTTGATAACAAGGTTAAAGACAAATGTCATTCAACTCCCCCTGGGCATCTATAGGCAGCGTTGTCAGAGAAAAAGAGATTTCCAAAAATAACATCAGATCACTGGAACTAAATATTGCCAGACTACCTAGTCAGTCCCATCCCAATACCATTGGAAGCAAATCAATCCTTTTTACATTTTTTTAGGTAGATGTAAATAGCTAAATCCTATTTACATTTGGCAAAGCAATGGGCGTCATAATCAATAGCTTTGTGTTAACAAGAATAGTTACTTTAATAGATAATTGTTCATCTTTTTGCTGTTCATTTCCTGGAGCCTCATTGCAGCCATTTCCAGTGTAAATGCACTCCATCAATGGCTGCATACTATGTCACAGGATGGTGGACCATTCAGAACAATGGACCAAACCTGCATAGTGTGTGGACCAAACCTGCATAGTGTGTGGACCAAACCTGCACAGTGTGTGGACCAAACCTGCACAGTGTGTGGACCAAACCTGCACAGTGTGTGGACCAAACCTGCACAGTGTGTGGACCAAACCTGCATAGTGTGTGGACCAAACCTGCATAGTGTGTGTTGAAACAGCCCCATTTAATCTCCATCCAATGCCAGTGTGAGAGAGTGAAAATGCAGGAGCACAACTGGAAGTCAGAGTAAACATGACGTGTTCTTTATTTCTGACCTCTGCATTACTTACCCCAAACCCCTACACTCTGCGTTCCATACTACTGACCTCTGAACTGTGTGTTACTCATAACCCCTGCACTCTGCATTCCATACTACTGACCTCTGACCTCTGCGTTACTTACTCATAACCCCTGCACTCTGCGTTACATACTACTGACATCTGAACTCTGCGTTACTCCTAACCCCTGCACTCTGCCGGCCAGGCCTAGAGCTCAAACCAGTCAGCCAGGCCTAGAGCTCAAACCAGTCAGCCAGGCCTAGAGCTCAAACCAGTCAGCCAGGCCTAGAGCTCAAACCAGTCAGCCAGGCCTAGAGCTCAAACCAGTCAGCCAGGCCTAGAGCTCAAACCAGTCAGCCAGGCCTAGAGCTCAAACCAGTCCATCAGGCCTAGAGCTCAAACCAGTCAGTCAGGCCTAGAGCTCAAACCCATCAGCCACGCCTAGAGCTCAAACCAGTCAGCCAGGCCTAGAGCTCAAATCAGTCAGCTAGGTGTGCCCCTGGAAAGACAGCGGATACTCTGTCAGTTTTTCCTCCAAAACCTATAAAATATATAACCAGTGTGGGAATTTTTCCCATTTAATAGTGCGCAGCAACAGCCCTAAAGAAGGGAGAGTCTTTTCTCCTGAAATGTACTTGCACTGTACTTGTTACTCTTAATTAATGCCTCTTAATCTACCATCGAAAGTGCATTCTTTTGGACATCAGGCACTCCTTCTTTTCTATTATTCTAAGTCTACATGTGGAAACAGCCTCAAGGCCATACCAGAAAGACAGCAGCCCAAACCTTAAGAGGGCGCACCGCCACTATCCACCATTGGGCACAATTGACTGGCAGGACATCTCCCTACCCACCTATGCAACCACCCACCTACAACCAGTGACTGATCCAGTCAGTCCAGCGCAGTCTTCAGCACAAGACTAGAACTCAAACCAGTCAGCCAGGGTTAGAACTCAAACCAGTCAGCCAGGGTTAGAACTCAAACCAGTCAGCCAGGGTTAGAACTCAAACCAGTCAGCCAGGGTTAGAACTCAAACCAGTCAGCCAGGGTTAGAACTCAAACCAGTCAGCCAGGGTTAGAACTCAAACCAGTCAGCCAGGGTTAGAATCAAACCAGTCAGCCAGGGTTAGAACTCAAACCAGCCAGCCAGGGTTAGAACTCAAACCAGCCAGCCAGGGTTAGAACTCAAACCAGTCAGCCAGGGTTAGAATCAAACCAGTCAGCCAGGGTTAGAATCAAACCAGTCAGCCAGGGTTAGAACTCAAACCAGTCAGCCAGGGTTAGAACTCAAACCAGTCAGCCAGGGTTAGAATCAAACCAGTCAGCCAGGGTTAGAACTCAAACCAGCCAGCCAGGGTTAGAACTCAAACCAGCCAGCCAGGGTTAGAACTCAAACCAGCCAGCCAGGGTTAGAACTCAAACCAGCCAGCCAGCTAGGCCAGACCTCAAACCAATCAGCTGGGCCAGAATTAAATCCAGGCAGCAAGACCAGAACTCCAACCAGCCATTCAGGCCACAACTGAGTCCAGCCATTCAGGCCACAACGGAGTCCAGCCATTCAGGCCACAACGGAGTCCAGCCATTCAGGCCACAACGGAGTCCAGCCATTCAGGCCACAAAGGAGTCCAGCCATTCAGGCCACAAAGGAGTCCAGCCATTCAGGCCACAGCGGAGTCCAGCCATTCAGGCCACAAAGGAGTCCAGCCATTCAGGCCACAGTGGAGTCCAGCCATTCAGGCCACAAAGGAGTCCAGCCATTCAGGCCACAGCGGAGTCCAGCCATTCAGGCCACAACGGAGTCCAGCCATTCAGGCCACAACTGAGTCCAGCCAGCTGACCAAACATTCAGACCAGCCAGCCCAGAACTCAGCTCATAGGAACATGATTCAGTTCTTTTTTACTGAAGTGAATGGACAGTGTAGATGTTGGTTGTGCAAAGCTTTCGTTGCTTGAGCCAAGAGAGCAAATGTTGAGAACACTTTAGATCACTTCATTCTAAAATCAATCATGACTTTCTACCAAAGCCTATGAAATTGGAAAGAGCTACAATTATAAACTTTGCCTATTACACAGCAGATAATGTTTACCAGGCCTGAGAACAACGATGGCCTCTTATCATATGTCTCAGTTAATAGAAAAAAGGAAAACAAAACATTTGAGGACGGTGAGATGATTCAAGGAGCCTTTTTAGAATCTGTCAATTCACTCTTTCATAACCTTCAAAACAAAACAGAAATAATATCTTCAATAAATTCCTTTTAACTTTCTGCTGGAACAGTTACAAGAAACGTTGAAGTCATGGCAGCTGGTATCATTTCACAATGAAATAACGACTTGGATGACTGCAGATATTTTTCTCTTCAGCTTGATGAATAGGTTGATGTGACAGATACTTCACTAAGCTATGTTTGTTAGAATGGTGTTCAGTGGCTTTGAAGTAAAGGAAGATGTTGTGAAATCATACCTCTGGAAGGACATACCAGGGAGAAGCTATTCACAAGTAAAAGAATATTTCATCTTTGAAAATGTTCAGATACAAAAGCTTGTCTGCATTACTCTGGATGGATCTCCTGCTTTCACTGGATGCACCAATGGATTTTTTTTTACTTACCATTGCATCCTTACCAGCAAGAACTCATTGTTAAGTTTTTGACAATGAGCGCTGTAATGAGAACAGTGGTTAAAGAGGTAGTAAACCGCAAGAAAAAACAAAAAAAGTTTCCTGAAAAATAACAGCATAATGAGCTACTATGTATCGCATAATAGCACATTATGAAAGACGTACGTTAGAACGAAGCCCCCCAGCCATGCGCTGTCACCGCTGTAGTCGCCTCCATATTAATTCAGTCTTCCTTCTGGGTTCATGGGCTTTGGCTGTTTGACTGGCTGAGCGTGATGATGTCACTCCCATGCATGCCGTCCTTTGAGAGCACAGTTCGCATGCGCTGGTGATCAGGGGTGGACTGACCATTTGGAAACTCGGGCACTGCCGAGGGCCCAGGGTCAGTAGGGGGCCCCATGAGATGCCCCTGGTACCTTTTTAATAGGCTTTTTGAGTTTGGGCAAGGACACAGGGGCCCCATGATCCCCTATTGCCCGGGGGCCCCATGAGTTGTCAGTCCGCCCCTGCTGGTGATGTCACTAGCTGCTACTATATTTAAAAAGGTGCATGTTTAGAATATATTTACTACACCTACCTACAGGTAAGCCTTATTGTAGACTTACCTGTAGGCAGGGGTGTATTTACCACAAGGCAAACAAGGCATTTGCCTAGGGCGGCATTTTTCAGGGGGGGCAGCACTGCCCCTCAGAAGAAGGGACAGAAGAAGGGATACACGTGGCATGGGGACCTGGTGGGTTCTGAGAGAGGCTGCGGGTTTCATGATGGTGTATGCACAGCCCGACTCTTGTTCCCGGGGATGTCCAGAGATGTGAAGATGAGATGGTGGCTGGTGTATGGAGGGCAGTGGTAGTGGAAGGCTTTCTTGGGTGGGAGGCAGGGGTGTTGTTGCTCAATGGCAGGCTCTCTTTGTGGGGGGGGGGGGGCCGATTTTTGTGTTGCCTAGGGCAGCACAAAACCTAAATACACTGCTACCTGTAGGTACAAGTAAGCAGGTAGGCTTTACTACCACTTTAAATCTGGCCATGCACCAGTAGAACTTCATGTGAACGGTTTCATGAAAATCTTTTAGAGTATTTGATCTTGCCATCATTGGGTCAACAAATTTTCTTTTAAAGACCTTAAAATTTTGTCAAATCGAACTCCAGTTTTCTTTGTGCCTAGAACATGCACATTACAATATGTATGATATTTCCAAAATGAAACCACATTACATTCAGAATTCCCAACTTACTCCTTTGAACCTTCTCACCGCTCCAGTCAAAACTGATCGTTGATTTGACCCCACCTACCAATGAAATGGAAGGAAAATTTAATAAACATTCTGAAAACTAAATTTTTTTTAACAAAATGTCTCCATCTTAAGAATTGTTAATGAAGTTCGGGCCAACTCTCTCCAAAGACGTTTGTCCGGGGAGTGGAGAACTTGAAATGAAATGTATTGATCATCCCTTCCATATGGAGGTTGGTTGTCTTAGCAAAGGATAAGTCTTTGTATTGCTTCAAGCATCTTCTGCCAGCCATATTAACAATTCTAGAAGAACGTAATGAAGAATCATTTGGAACATTCTAATTGGCTCCAAGACTTTGCTATTTAATAGGTCACTGAAAAACTTCAGGATTTCACTCTGAAACTTCAAGGCAAAATTAACGAATTTTGGACATATTTCTGGAAGTAAAATCATTTTCAGATAAAGTTGGGCTTTGGGACAAATATTTGGGAAAGGGAGACTTGAAGTATTTTCTGAATTTAAAAGAACAAATGGAAAAAAACCTGTAGTACCCTATGAAGGGATTTTAACATTTTACTAAACCTTTTTTGTTTTAGTGCTTGGAATGAGAAGGGCAGACACCCGAGAAAGCTAGCCCCGAAAATTAACAAATAGTACTCAACTGTGGTGTGGTCCACTGAAGGAAGAATTGAAAAAAATCGTTCAATGATTTTGTTTTGTCTCAATTATTATTATAATTTTTTTGGCATTTCCTATATACATCAGGGCAGGCTAACAGCAAAGAGTTCAAGGCTTCTTAATGGGAATTGAACCTTCTCAAAAAGTGAAGCATTTATAGATGACCACTGATTATATACGGAGATGTTCCCTTGGCTCAGTCATTTAATAGAGGTTACAGTGGTCCCTGTGAGAACCAAAATAGGAAAGAAGATAAAATATGCCATGAAATGTACCACTTCTTATATAAAGATGGCAAAACGTGACAAGGAACCAGAGTAGAAAATGGAAGAGGGTTCCAGAGAAGAGTTCTACAGACGGATAGAGGGAGACAGGGTTGGGGTTAGGTCCCTGCCGCCACATCACTTAGGTCAACCGTTTCACTTATTTCATAAAGGTCCAACCTTCTTGCCAGGTTGAATTATTTTCCCTTTTCAAACATAAATGTTGAAGATGAATCCAATTCAGTAGAAAAAGAAATTTCATATACTGCATCTGTTGAACTTACTTCTCTAAGAAGACTTGGCTAATTGAAGACATGTCTGGTCTGTCGTATCAAAGAAAATGTTTCTCCATTTAATCTCAGTTGCTCAAGGAGTGACAACCTTCTTGCATCCACAATTATTATTATTATTTTTATTTCCTATATACATCAGGGCAGGCTAACAGCAAAGAGTTCAAGGCTTCTTAATGGGAATTGAACCTTCTCAAAAAGCATTTCTAGATGACCACTGATTATATACGGAGATGTTCCCTTGGCGCAGTCATTTAATAGAGGTTACAGTGGTCCCTGTGAGAACCAAAATAGGGAAGAAGATAAAATATGCCATGAAATGTACCACTTCTTATATAAAGATGGCAAAACGTGACAACAGGGAACCAGAGTAGAAAATGGAAGAGGGTTCCAGAGAAGAGTTCTAGAGACGGATAGAGGGAGACAGGGTTGGGGTTAGGTCCCCGCCGCCATATCACTTAGGTCAACCATTTCACTTATTTCATAAAAGGTCCAACCTTCTTGCCATGTTGAATTATTTTCCCTTTTCAAACATAAATGTTGAAGATGGATCCAATTCAGTAGAAAAAGAAATTTCATATACTGCATATGTTGAACTTACTTCTCCAAGAAGACTTGGCTAATTGAAGACATCTCTGGTCTGTCGTATCAAAGAAAATGTTTCCCCATTTGATCTCAGTTGCTCAAGGAGTGACAACCTTCTTGCGTCCAAAATTATATTTATTATTATTTTTTTTATTTTCTATATACATCAGGGCAGGCTAACAGCAAAGAGTTCAAGGCTTCTTATTGGGAATTGAACCTTCTCAAAAAGCATTCATAGATGACCACTGGTTAGATACGGAGATGTTCCCTTGGCTCAGTCATTTAATAGAGGTTACAGTGGTCCCTGTGAGAACCAAAATAGGTATAAAGATAAAAAATGTCATGAAATGTACCACTCCTTATATAAACATGGCAAAATGTGACAACAGGGAACCAGAGTAGAAAATGGAAGAGGGTTCCAGAGAAGAGTTCTAGAGACGGATACGGGGAGACAGGGTTGGGGTTAGGTCCCTGCCGCCATATCACTGAGGTCAACCGTTTCACTTATTTCATAAAGGTCCAACCTTCTTGCCAGGTTGAATTATTTTCCCTTTTCAAACATAAATGTTGAAGATGGATCCAATTCAGTAGAAAGGGAAATTTCATCTATTGTAGATCAAGCTTCTCTGTTGAACTTACTTCTCTAAGAAGACTTGGCTAATTGAAGATATGTCTGGTCTGTCGTATCAAAGAAAAAAAGTGTCCCCATTTGATCTCAGTTGCTCAAGGAGTGACAACCTTCTTGCATCCACATAGCTTTGTGATCCAACATCTTCAAACATGAGCTTTATGGAGAAGAAATGCAGATGCAGGTTGGCAAATAACCATTTGCACGCTAGTCTGAGACTTGGGGTGACAAATTACTCCGTTTTTTTTTACTGAAGGTGTGATACCTCATTTTACAGCGACATTTGTGTTGTTCCTTTTTTATTTACTCTTTCCTCATTTTTCAATGGGCCTTGTTTGGCTACCTCCTTATCCTGCTGACCTTTGATCTCTTCTGAGTTGCTCAGGTAGATTTCCACCTCTACAGGGTTTACCTACTCCTGCTTTAGAAGAGAATGTTCGATAAGAGCTGAATACATTTCCACTGAATACACAGCGCAGTAGGACTCACAGTACATACGTACAAATATGTAAGATATAGGCAGCTGTGTCACTTGTAATAATTCTTACTATTCCTGAAAACCAGACTGGAGAATTTTTTACATTTTGCAAAGATCATTTGTTTAACAGACATATCTTTTTATTAGAAATATCTGGTTAGAGATATGTGTTTTATCTCTTAAAGTACGTATAAACCCAATCACTATCACAGTCTCAAACTTGAACTTGTAAAGTGATTTCCAAAGTCATTTTCAGCATTGGTAGCGTTCAACAAAACCACCCCAGTGATCCTGCCATAGTGGCCCTTTTTCATGTGCTTCCTGTTATAGGGTAACAACACTCTGTCCCTGTCTACCAGTTGTACTCCTGTGTTGTCACCCTGTCACCAGACTTCCACTGGAGAAATGGCTGTTCCAGCTCAGTGTTGTCACCGCCAGGAATCCTACCCTGAGAAATACCATACAACCTTAACTGGAGTTGTCACCTTGTCACACAGGCTCTGATGGAGACTAAAGGCGGTTCCTTCAAATCTACATTATGCAGGCATAATCATCAAAATTCTTGCCCTGAGAAATGCCATGCACCCACAAGTGGAGTGGTCACCTTGTCACACAGGCTTTGATGGAGACTAAAGGAGGTTCCTTCAAATATATATTATGCAGCCATAATCATCAAAATTCTTGCCCTGAGAAATGTCCTACAACCATAACTGGAGTGGTCAACTTGTCACACAGGCTCTCATTGGAGACTAAAGGAGGTTCCTTCAAATATACATTATGCAGGCATAATCATCAAAATTCTTGCCCTGAGAAATGCCATGCACCCACACCTGGAGTGGTCACCTCGCCATACAGGCTCCATAGGAGACAACAGGTGGCTGCTTCAAACAGCTTCAAACCTACAGAACCATCATTCTGTTCATCTGGAAGGTTACATGTTTAAATGTAATACTGACATTAAGCTGACAATACATGCTATAAGCTGATTGGACAACCTTCTTTAAATTTACCAAAAGCACCGGTGTGGCCCTACGGACCGTATTGGGGTGTGGACGGTGGGGTCACTTCGACGGGATACTGGTGGAGGACCACCTTGTCTCTGCTTGCTGCCGTGTCCATCTCCCGACCCTCTCTCTTCTTTTCCTTTACAATCTTTACAACTGGTGTCTCCCCCCCTCTTTTTTTTCTTCTCTTTCTCTCTTTCCCTTTCTTCTTCTTTCTTCTCTCTTTGGGTGTATACTCTTGGTTATACGAAGTTATCTCATTTTTGTTGAACACAGCTTGTCTGTGGATGCCCCCCTTGTATCTGTGTTTTTACCTATCTCCATGATTTATGTTATTGATCCCTCCATCCTGTTTTCATTTGGATTCATTTTCCTTCATTCTCATGGATCATAGTCATACCTGTGTTGTTGGTTTTTTTCCCATTTCCTTGTCTATGTTCTCATTATTTTCTTGCTATATACTGTTTAGTTTGCTGAAAAATCTAATAAAGACAAATTTCCCTTTAAATTTAACAAAAGGACATAATGTGAGGACAAGTTGTGTCCAATCAGGTCCAAACAGGCAGACCCTCACGCTCCATAGTTGATGAAAAGAAGATTATACATTCAAGTTGTAACATGTATGGTCAGTTTTAGACGCAACAGTTTTTAAGAGGCTTTCCAGCATTAATCATACAAACTCACATTACCAGCTGCCCCCCCCCCCAACCTACCCTGCGCTAAAATCCAGCCCTGAAGTCAATGAACCCTCTCAGTGTATTATTGGATCTTTCATATCAAAGGTGGTTTTAGGTAGTCCAAAGCCAACTACACTATATGGCCAAGGGTTTGTAAACATCTAAACATCACACTTTGTTGGACATTGCCATCCCAAAACCATGACCATGCTCTCCCTTTGCACCTATAATGGCCTCCGTTTCTCTGACAAGGCTTTCCTCAAGACTTTGGGGTGATGTCTCTGAGGGAACTTGTTCACATTTAGCCAAAATAACATTTGTGAGGTCAGGTACCTCACATGGATGGGAAGACTTGGCTCACAACTGGTTTTCCAGTTCATCCAAAAGGTGGTCAGTAGGGTTGAGGTCAGGGCTCTTTGTAGGACACTCGAGTTCCTCCACACTGAACACATCAAACCATGTCTTTATGGCGCTAGCTGTGTGTACAGAGGTGCAATCACGATGGAACAGAAAAGGACCTTCTCCAAACTGTTGGAAGACCACAATTGCCTAAAATGTCTTTGTTGTATCACCAACAGTATTCTTCACCAGAGACACCTGAACTCAATCTTTGGAGGGGGTCCACAAACTCTTGCCCATATTGTGTATTTATCATCTTTCCCATAGTCCCTTCTTATTGAAAATGTAAGACTGTGTAGAAATTTCTATGGGATGAACCATTATGACTCTTTCCCACCATCCCATACAGGTATAACGATGTAACTGGTTCTGCTGTGCTATGGAACATGCAATGACTGTCCCTTTAACATAATTCCTAAATTTGCTCATTATCTACCAGTTCCTTCTTAAGGCCTCTAACACACTGTGACCTCTACAAGTATATAAATCATTCTGAGTATTGCTAATTGTTTGGCTGAACTTCTGCTTTTTGGGTTTCAGCTGGTATGTGGACGCCTCCGGTAGATATGAAGCTGAAAGGATATTGCTCTCCCCGCCTAACACTCATGGATCTTATCTGGTCCGACCTAGCGACACCAACCCTGGACATTATTCACTGTCAGGTGAGATTTATTACAGCAATTGTAAGGGCTCAAGGTTTTTTTACCTTCATGCATTCTACGCATGAAGGTAAAAAACCTTCTGTGTGCAGCATCCCCCCCTGCAGCACTCTCAATAATTGAGCCCCATCAAGATCCAGCGATGTGCCCAACAGCCTCGGCTGTCATGGGTCTCTGCCTCCTCATTGGCTGAGACAGCAAGCCAGTCAGCCAATGAGGAGATAGAGGGGGCAGGGCCAAGCCGCTGCTTCGTGTGTGAATGGACACATGGAGCAGCGGGTGCCCCCATAGCAAGCTGCTTGCTGTGGGGGCACCCGACACAAAGTAGGAACCAGGAGAGCCTGCGGGACACCCGAGAAGAGGAGGATCCAGGCTGTTCTGTGCAAAATCACTGCACACAGCAGGTAAGTATAAACATGTTTGTTATTTTACATTAAAAAAAATGAACCTTTAGAATCACTTTAATTTATTTATTGCAGGTACTTAAATATGTTCGTTTACGCAGCACTTTACATATGTATTATACTTTCAAATCAGTCCCTAACCCTCAAGGAGCGTACAATGTAAAGTCCGTAACTCACATTCATACATACACATACTAGGGCCAATTTAGACAGGATCCAATTCACCTACCAGCATGTCTTTGGAGTGTGGGAGGAAACCGATGTGCAAACTCCCTTAACATGACTACTCCACCCATAGCCTTTATTTTTTTCAGATTTTTGTTTTCATATTTGGGTTTGGTAATGTTGTGGTGGGTAATATCCATTTTCTTCTGAAATTATATGAAAGACAACAGGCGAGGAATTTAATGTATTTTTTAATTCCGCTACTATAGACACCCAAATCTGTCAATGTATTAGCTTCCAGTAATCTTCTACACAGCAGGACTCGGAGGCAGGAGCAACATTGCTAGTTGATTAGACTCTGCTATGCTGCCATGTCAGACCAACACCGGGAATTTTCTGGAGACGGTAGCATGAGTATTGTGCTGCTTGACTTTTATTGCCTAATGAGCAGGATAGCTGGTAATAAAGTGCAAATAGAGTGCAAAATCTAGTGTAGCTGTACATGGTAGCCAGTCAGCTTCTAACTTTAAGTTACCCCAAAGACATGCTGGTAGGTGAATTGGCTCCTGTCTAAATTGTCTCTAGTATGTGTATGTATTAATGTGAGTTAGGGACCTTAGATTGTACGTCCCTTGAGGGTTAGGAACCTTAGATTGTATGCCCCTTGAGGGTTAGGGACCTTAGATTGTACGCCCCTTGAGGGTTGGGGACCTTAGATTGTATGCCCCTTGAGGGTTAGGGACCTTAGATTGTACGCCCCTTGAGGGTTGGGGACCTTAGATTGTACACCCCTTGAGGGTTGGGGACCTTAGATTGTATGCCCCTTGAGGGTTAGGGGCCTTAGATTGTACGCCCCTTGAGGGTTGGGGACCTTAGATTGTACGCCCCTTGAGGGTTGGGGACCTTAGATTGTATGCCCATTGAGGGTTAGGGACCTTAGATTGTACACCCCTTGAGGGTTAGGGACCTTAGATTGTACGCCCCTTGAGGGTTGGGGACCTTAGATTGTACGCCCCTTGAGGGTTGGGGACCTTAGATTGTATGCCCATTGAGGGTTAGGGACCTTAGATTGTACGCTCCTTGAAGTTTGGGGACCTTAGATTGTACGCCCCTTGAGGGTTAGGGACTGATGTGAATGTACAATATATATGTAAAGTTCTGCTTAAATTGATGGCGCTATATAAGTACCTGAAATAAATAAATAAATAATGAAGTTTTGACAGAAAAAACTGGAAGCTGATTGATCTCTATGCAGAGCTGCACCAGATGTTGCAATCCCCAATTTTAGTCAATCAACCTCACAATGTCTAAATGCAGAGCAGAAGAGTAAGGTCACCAGCTTAGTTATGTTTCCCGGACTGATGTCTGGATCACAACTTTGCCCAAACAGAATCACAAATCACGGAGTCCATCCACTTACATGTTTCAATGTAAGCTCTAACGAACCGGGCCCTCTGTTTCCTCTTGTACCAAATTGTATTGTAACCAGGGGCGGACTGACCATTTGGAAACTCGGGCACTGCACGAGGGCCCGGGGTCAGTAGGGGGCCCCATGAGATGCCCCTGGTACCTTTTTCATAGGCTTTTTTGAGTTTGGGCAAGGACACAGGGGCCCCATGATCCCCTATTGCCCGGGGGGCCCCATGATCCCCTATTGCCCGGGGACCCCATGATTTGTAGGTCCGCCCCTGATTCTATACAGAGTTATATTAATTTGTGTCTTATAAATGTTTGAGCCTTTTCTATAGGGTGAGGTTAGAAGCAAAGGTTAGGTATGTTTCTGGTTCAGTGCTCAGTATCAGGTAAAGTAATAAGAGCTGGTTTAGGGATTAGTGCTACATGGGCAGGGAGAGGTGTCAGACTGACAGGTTATTCGGAGGCTACGGATCGCACCCTTTTCCTTGTTTTTGGTGCTAAAAACCAAGTTACCTCTATATCTGTGCATTTAACATTTCCCCCGGCGTTCAGCTTTAATATCTTTCCCAAAGTAATACCCGGCTCAATGGTTTTTGATGTTACCGTTTATAAATGTAGACTTTTATATGAGTGAGTGTTTGTTTTATTTTACAACTTGCAGACATAAAGTTTGCGAATAATTACAATTCTGGGGTGAACGTTCGGGGTTTCCCTGCTGAGGTCTGTAAGGCTGTAGTCCGGCCTTTTCACACATAAATCCTGTACAGGGAATGCAAATAAAACTAGACGTTACAGGAATGCGGGCTGGTTCTGCAGTTTCGGTTTCCTCGTTCTAGCTCACATTATACGCGGAAGAGTAAATCACAAAGGTCACTCACTTTAACCTAGATTAGGGCTGTGTGTGTGATATTTACAGACGTTATCAAACTGCTTTTTTTTTGGGGGGGGGGGGGGGGGGGTTGAGATGCATCATAAAGGGAACAAGCCCTTCAGAAGTGGTATGCTTGTCTTCCACCCAGACGTTGCTATCATATAAAATTTTTATAGATATATATATATATATATTTTAAAAATATAAATTATATATATATATATATATATATATATATATATATATATATATATATATAAAAAACACAATTTGTTTTCATATATATATATATTTTTTGTTTAATTATAATTTATATATATATATTTTTTTTTTTTTAATTATAATTTATATATATATATATATTTTTTTAATTATTATAATTTATATATATATATATATATATATATATATATATATATATATATATTTTATATATATACATTTTAAAAATATAATTTTTTTATGGTCACAGATAGAGATGAGCGAATCGAACCAGGCGAACCGGAATTCGATACGAATTTCAGGAAAAATTCGATTCGCGGCGAATCCGAATATTTGCCTACTTCGGGTGCGCGAATCGAATTTTTCCCGATCAGCTGGCAAAAGTGTCCCTGCAGAGAGCTCCGCTATTTCTGACATTTCTCTGACAGTTCCTTCACATGTACAGCGGTTGAAACATTGTATCTATTAGTTTCCATTTAGGATACAGATGTTTCAACCGCTGTACATGTGAAGAAGCTGTCAGAGAACTGTCAGAAATAGAGGAACTCTGCACATACACTTTTTGCCGGTTTGGAATTCTTATTTTCATCCTACTTCTTCTTCTTCTTCTTCATCATCCTCATCCTCATCCTCTTCTTCTTCTGAATATGAGGATGAGGATGAAGAAGAAGAAGTAGGATGAAAATAAGAATAATTCCAAGCCGGCAAAAAGTGTATCTGCAGAGCTCCTCTAAGTGTATTTGCAGAATGTCATTTATGGAAAAAAATAGATACAATGTTTCAACCGCTGTATGGAGTGAGTGTCCCAGAACTGTCAGAAATAGGCTATTTCTGACAGTTCTGGGACACTCACTCCATACAGCGGTTGAAACCGCTGTATGGAGTGAATGTCACAGAACTGTCAGAAATAGACAGAAACTGTCACAGAACTGTCCTTCTTCTCATCCTTCTTCTCATCCTTCTTCTCATCCTTCTCCTTCTTCTCATCCTTCTCCTTCTTCTCATCCTTCTCCTTCTTCTCATCCTTCTCCTTCTTCTCATCCTTCTTCTCATCCTTCTCCTTCTTCTCATCCTTCTTCTCATCCTTCTCCTTCTTCTCATCCTTCTCCTTCTCCTTCTTCTCATCCTTCTCCTTCTTCTCATCCTTCTTCTCATCCTTCTCCTTCTTCTCATCCTTCTTCTCATCCTTCTCCTTCTTCTCATCCTTCTTCTCATCCTTCTTCTCATCCTTCTCCTTCTTCTCATCCTTCTCCTTCTCCTTCTTCTCATCCTTCTCCTTCTTCTCATCCTTCTTCTCATCCTTCTCCTTCTTCTCATCCTTCTTCTCATCCTTCTCCTTCTTCTCATCCTTCTCCTTCTTCTCATCCTTCTTCTCATCCTTCTCCTTCTTCTCATCCTTCTTCTCATCCTTCTTCTCATCCTTCTTCTCATCCTTCTTCTCATCCTTCTCCTTCTTCTCATCCTTCTCCTTCTCCTTCTTCTCATCCTTCTCCTTCTCCTTCCTCATCTCCAAGGGCATTTAAATTAAAGGTACAGTGTTCTGCACTAATTTAAAGGCTCTCTGAAGCCTAGAAACCCTTTTTATAAGTTAACTTCGTAGCGAATTAATTCGCATCGAATCGAATTTCTTCCTGAAATTCGCCGAATCAGCCGAATCGAATTTTTGAAAAATTCGCTCATCTCTAGTCACAGATCCTGTGTGGAGATGGGACAAACTTCTAGAACTAGGTATACAGTTGTGGCCAAAATTATTCAACCCCCAATGCTGTAAAGGGGTTTAGGGACTATAGTGTACATTTGGAATTGTATTCAGAATCAAATCCTACAAGGACGTTGTAACTACCCAAATGCAACTAAAATGACATCAATTGTTTATGTAATACAGTAGTAAATGGTTCTTATGTGGTTTCTTCATTGCCACAATTATTCAACCCCTTAAAGACTACCACTCTGAAGAACAGAGGTTCATACAGGTGCTTTCCATCAGGTATTGAAAACACCTGTGGATGTCACCGAGCAGCAATCAAGCATAATAAGCACCAATTAGGCAGCTTTAAAATGACTGTGATACTCAGCTCCTTCTAGACATTTACTGGTGTGGTTACAAACATGGTGAAGGCAAGAGAATGGTCCAGGAAGACAAGAGAAGAGGTGATTTCTCTTCACAGGAAGGGCAATGGCTATAAGAAGATTGCAAAGATGTTAAACATACCAAGAGACACCTTAGGAAGCATCATTCGCAAATTCAAGGCAAAGGGCACTGTTGAAACGCTACCTGGTCGTGGCAGAAAGAAGATGCTGACTTCGACTGCTGTGCGCTACCTGAAGCGTAGAGTGGAGAGAAGTCCCCGTGTGACTGCTGAGGAACTGAGAAAAGATTTGTCAGATGTGGGTACAGAAGTTTCAGCCCAGACAATAAGACGCACACTGCGTAATGAAGGCCTCCGTGCCAGAACTCCCAGGCGTACCCCCTTGCTGTCTCCAAAGAATAAGAAGAGTCGACTGCAGTATGCCAAAAGCCATGTGGACAAACCACAAAAGTTGTGGGATAGTGTTCTGTGGACTGATGAAACAAAATTAGAACTGTTTGGGCCCATGGATCAACGCTATGTTTGGAGGAGGAAGAACAAGGCCTATGATGAAAAGAACACCTTGCCTACTGTGAAGCATGGTGGAGGGTCAATCATGCTTTGGGGCTGTTTTGCTTCTGCAGGTACAGGGAAGCTTCAGCGTGTGCAAGGTACCATGAATTCTCTTCAGTACCAGGAGATATTGGATGGAAACGTGATGCAGTCCGTCACACACCTGAGGCTTGGGAGACGTTGGACCTTTCAACAGGACAATGATCCCAAGCATACCTCCAAGTCCACTAGAGCATGGTTGCAGAGGAAAGGCTGGAACATTTTGGAGTGGCCATCGCAGTCACCAGACTTAAATCCGATTGAGAACCTCTGGTGGGACTTAAAGAAAGCAGTTGCAGTGCGCAAGCCTAAGAATGTGACTGAACTGGAGGCCTTTGCCCATGAAGAATGGGCGAAGATACCCGTAGATCGCTGCAAGACACTTGTGTCAAGCTATGCTTCACGTTTAAAAGCTGTTATAACTGTAAAAGGATGCTGTACTAAGTACTAAGATTGAATGTCACTTGGGGGTTGAATAAAACTGATAATGCTGTGAGCACAGAAAAGACATTTGTGGTTATTTCATTATAACTGTTATGTTATATTTGTCTGACCTACAAGTGCCTCTTTAATGTAAATGTAAGCAAGATGACTGAATGATCAAAAGCAATGTCAAACTGGCCAAAACACTCAATTTCAGTGGGGGTTGAATAATTTTGGCCACAACTGTATATATATATATATATATATATACACACATACACCTAGTTCTGGAAGTTTGTCCCATCTCCACACAGGATCTGTGGAGCTTAGTTAGAGTGACCATCGGGTTCTTAGTCACGTCCTACTAAGGCTCAAATGCTCAGTTTGGCCGGGTGACCAGCTCTTGGAAGTGTCCTGGTTGTGCCAAACGTCTTCCATTTGAAAATTATGGAGGCCACTGTGATCTTGGGAACCTTCAGTGCAGCAGAATTTTTTGTAGCCTTCTCCATATCTGTGCCTTGCAATAATCCTGTCTCTGAGCTCTGCAGGCGGTTCCTTTGGACTCTGATACAGTATGCATTGTCAGCTGTGAGGCCTTTTATAGAGAGGTGTGTGCCTTTCCAAATCATGTCCAATCAGTCTGATTTACCACAGATGAACCCCAATCCAGGTGTAGAAACATCTCAGCAAGAGAAATGGGAGGCACCTGAGCTAAAGTATTGCTGCAAATGGTCCTGAATACTTATGCCAATATGATATTTCAGTTTTTCCTTTTTTATACATTTGCACACATTTCTAAAATTATGTTTTCACCTCGTCATTATGGAGCACTGAGTGTAGATTCATGAGAAATAAAATTAATTTAAACAACTGGAGTATTGGGCTGCAACAGTACAAAATTGAACTGAAAAAGTCAACGGGGTATGAATACTTTATAAATGCTATATATATATATATATATATATATATATATATATATATATATATGGGGGGAAAAATATATATATATATTACTAGGTGTATATATATATATATATATATACTTACATATGTATATATATATATATATATATATATATATATATGGGGGGAAAAAATATATATATATATTACTAGGTGTATATATATATATATATATATATATATATATACATATATACTTACATATGTATATATATGGGGAAAAAGATATAAATATAAAAAAAAATTATATTATATCCTCTACCATCATTTGGAAATCTGGGAACCCCTTTCGGTTACCTGCGTGTAATACAGGAGGAAATTTCCCAGACACAATTCAAGCCTGCCCTGACAATTTGACTCTAGTATTAAATCAAGCAAGGAGAGACATTGCACAGCACAGATTCAGGAAGCAGACCCAGCCATCCCGCCATGTGAGGAGATCTCTGGATTTTTGCTGCACTGGTGAACAGAGAACTCATATTAAATCAGGCAATATTTTAGGATTGGACAGAGCAGAAAGGGGTTAGAACCTTGGCCAGGTTTTACTGCAGGGCATTCCAGCCACTTCCTGTCTAGGTGACGGGTATCATACAGGACAGGAAGTAACAGGAAATCTCTCCATAAGGAGCACATTAAAAAAAACCTGGAATATCATCGAATATAGTGGTATAAAAACTGGAAAACCTTTATCTGGAATTAATTAATAATTCTAGAATCAATGCAATACATTTGGAACTATATAATGATATAGCTGGAGATGCAGTTTGCTCTTTACATGTGCAATCTGCACTCCCTGTTTACCAGTGATTGCGCTTTACTGTTCTTCTCACATTTTTGTTTGTTACAGCACACAGCTCTCCCAATAGACTGAATCCATCACTCTCAGGGTGGCATAGCCTGTAATGGATTTGCTTCTTAGCATTTGTTCAGCAGTGGTGCTAATTAAGTTGTCTATGTCCAAAGCATCCGCTAGAGGGAGCACTTAGACATTGGATTAAAAAAATTAATAACATGGTGCAGGGGCGGACTGACAACTCATGGGGCCCCCGGGCAATAGGGGATCATGGTGCCTGTGTCCTTGCCCACACTCAAAAAAGCCTATAAAAAAGGTACCAGGGGCATCTCATTCGGCCCCCTACTGACCCCGGGCCCTCGGGCATTGCCCGAGTGCTCGTATGGTCAGTCCACCCCTGACATGGTGCAACAATCAAGTCAAAATGTGAAAATAAACTTAAATATATGGTTAAGCTGAGTAATAATTCATGAACGTCTCCTCACCTCTGCCAGGCAGTCCACTGTTCTCCAAGGCTCCGTATTCCTGGTAGGGCAGCTGTTGGAGGAAATCTTTAGCCAGACCAGAAAAGCCCTTTAAAAAAGAAAAGGACAGTATTAAAAGTGATAAAAGCTTCAACATTTCTCCTTCTTTTACAGTTCGTATAGAGAATAAAGTCACCCACTTCCGCATCCTCACAGACTCCAGGGGCGAGTACTACCTACAGCAGGGGAGATCCTTCTACACCATCCAGGACCTTATCAACTTCCATAAAGCCAACTGGAAGCTTCTGAAGGGTCCCCTGCTGCAGCCCTGTATCACCCAGGTACGTGTCGGCACAGCGTATGCAAAAGTGAATATGAGGCAATACATTACACACTGGGGGCAGACATGTCATTGGTAGACTGTGCAGCTGTACCAGGGCCCTCTGGGACCAAAAGGGCCCATATATACTACATGTGGGTTGGGTGGGTGCTTGACTTGCCATAATGTACATATAAACACGCTCCTAATGTATAATATTCCACATGGAAGAAAAATATATTTGAAATATATTTTAAAAATATTCTTCCCAAATATATTGCCATATATTTCAAATGCTAACATTTTGGCCATATTCAATATATTTCAAAATATATATTTCAACAAATATATATATATATATATATATACTGCAAATTGAAAAGCGTATTTAATTACAAAATATATGAAAAATATTTGTAAAGATACATTTCAAATATACTGTATGTCTTTAAAATTACAAATCTACATTTTTGGAATGCATTTACAGATATATGTTAAAATGACTTTTTTATATAAATCTGAAGAATGTATTTAAAAAAAATATAAGTTTAAAAATATTTCTCAT
Organism: Staurois parvus; assembly: GCF_062004578.1. NCBI lineage: Eukaryota > Metazoa > Chordata > Amphibia > Anura > Ranidae > Staurois > Staurois parvus. Next base: position 107,427 of record NW_028319272.1, read on the forward strand.
ATATTTTGTAATATATAAAAAACGCATCTCAACATACAGTGTATATACATATATATACACACACACACACACATACATATATATATACACATACATACATACTGCATGTTGAAATGCGTTTTTATTACACAATATATGAAAAATATTTTTAAAAATACATTTCAAATATACTGTATGTCTTTAAAAATACAAACCTACATTTTTGGAATGCATTAACAAATATATGTAAAAATATATGTTAAAATGACTTTTTTATATGTTAAAAAAATCTGAATATATTTAAAAAAAATATATCTAAAAAAAAATAAAAATAAATTATATATATATATATATATATATATATATATTTTAAAAAATTTATACTTTTTAAATATATTCTTCAGATTTTTTTTTAACATATGAAAAAGTCATTTTAACATATATTTGATGGTGACCCTGGACAATGCCTGAACAAAGATGGTGCTGTCCTTCAGGGGAGAAAGGCAGGTGAAGGCATTGTCAGGAGGGAGAACTGTGATCTCTGTGAGAAGTAATAAATATGTGGAAGTGTTAGACATTTTCTGACCTACTGACATATGTCTGATGACAGGTTTGCTTTAAGCGGATCCTGTTCCCCTCCCTATGTACATAGCTGTAGTCTCCTTATATCAGCTCAGGCAGTACAGCAGGGATCCTACGGGCAAAGGGGCGGACTGACAACTCATGGGGCCCCCGGGCAATAGGGGATCATGGGGCCCCTGTGTCCTTGCCCAAACTCAAAAAAGCCTATGAAAAAGGTACCAGGGGCATCTCATGGGGCCCCCTACTGTCCCCGGGCAGTGCCTGAGTTTCCAAATGGTCAGTCCGCCCCTGGTCTGTGCTGATGTCAGTCCTCTGACTTCTATCTCTGTGTGCGACAGCCCGGAGTGAGGGTGTGAGTATTGATCCAAGGTGTATACAGATCACTCTTCAAATATGGATTTTGTTTTCTTTGTAACATTGTCATTAATGGCAAACGACTACCTTTGTGAAAATGCCGTTTCTTCAAAATGATATAACTGGTCTCTTGTTCATAAATCGGAAAGTCACTGTTATTCGGGAACTTGTAGATACAATTTGGAAAGGTTAGTTCTCTCAAAGCTGATACTTCAAGGGCATGTCCATCTAACAGTGATATTTTGGTTATAGGTGGTGCCTCGTGAGCCAGGCCAGTACCTGGCTTCGTATATATCTTGAATACCTCAACACTGAGATCTCCCTGCCATTACGGTCTGTCTACCTGAGCAGTGTGGTTGTCCCCCTCACTCCTCCCACCACCTTTGTATGTCCCGGCTCCTCTTATTCCATTCCCCATAATATAAAAAACATCAATATAGCAGGGATGGTGGGAACCCCTCATAATGGGCACAACAGGTGTACAGACCTGGGAACTCAGCACAGGGATGGTGGGAATCCCTCATAATGGACACAGCGGGTGTACAGACCTGGGAACACCACATAGGGATGGTGGGAACCCCTGTAATGGGCACAGCAGGTGTACAGACCCAGGAACTCAGCACAGGGATGGTGGGAACCCCTCATAATGGACACAGCAGGTGTACAGACCGGGAAACTTAGTACAGGGATGGTAGGAACCCTTCATAATGGGCACAGCAGGTGTGCAGACCTGGGAACTCAGCACAGGGATGGTGGGAACCCTTCATAATGGGCACAGCAGGTGTACAGACCTGGGAACTCAGCACACAGATGCTGGAAACCCCTCATAATGGGCAGAGCAGGTGTACAGACCTGGGAACTCAGCACATAGATGGTGGGAACCCCTCATAATGGACACAGCAGGTGTACAGACCCGGGAACTTAGTACAGGGATGGTGGGAACCCCTCATAATGGGCACAGCAGGTGTACAGGCCCGGGAACTTAGTACAGGGATGGTAGGAACCCTTCATAATGGCCACAACAGGTGTGCAGACCTTGAAACATAATGCAACAATGGTGGGAGCACCTCATATTGGTCACGTAAAGATGCGGTAAATGCCCTTGCAGCTTGATGAATCAGCGCTATTATACTTTAAGTTCCCCAAAAAAAGGTTATTCCAGTTTTGAGGTAATGCTGTCAGTTTGAACCACCCAGAGTTTTTCTATTTCTCGGGAACAATTGAAAGATATATCCACAGGGATTACAACAGCAAGTTTCGGGCACCCTGTAATGACTACCGCAGGTGGGTGGAGCTGGTACTCCAGGTTCTGAGATCTCTCTGCTGGGCTCCTCAAAGCTACAAAAAGCCATTAGGTGGATTATCCCATCATCATCATCTGTATAAACGTCAGATATCCGATTTGAGTGGACTGAACTTTAAGCACTGTCATCTTTTAGGTCTTGTCTTTAGTGGACAACTGGGAAAGGCCAAGGTCAGAATTTACACTTGAGAGAAAGCTGGGACAGGGGTTCTTCGGAGAAGTCTTTGAAGGCCTCTGGAATGGAGAGGAGAGAGTTGCCATCAAGACCTTCAAACAAGGTTTGTACCTACAGATTTGGGGATTTCCAGAGGAAAAAGTGTAGGTATATTTCTTTACATGTGGACTTTTTGGATCTTGCAGAGGATCTGAACAGAAGTGACATGGAGAAGGAGATAAACGCGCTCAAGACGCTGTGTCATCGGAACCTCATCCGTCTCCTGGCTGTGTGTTCCATTGGGGAGCCAGTCTACATCGTCACCGAACTCATGACCAAGGGAAACCTCCAGGACTATCTTAAAGGTCAACCCAAAGTCTACATATGATATCCATGATATAAAAACTGCAGAGGGAGGGGATACAGAAGCAAGGGGCCCATGAGACAAACGTAATCCCCCTTAAAATGGACCTGTTATCAATTATGGACATCTGAAATTTTATACCCCTTCCTTGTCCAGCAAAAGTTCTATAGTGCCCCACCAGAGACTGTGTTCAGATTGTTAGGAAGCTCTTCACTTCAGGTCTAAGCCCTGACCCCTGCTCAGTTATTGGAACCTTCAATGGCAGTCCCCTCATTGGCCAACAAGGTACTTTCATTAGACATGGAGGCCAGTGGGCATGTGAGTAGGGTGCAGTGTGGTGTGGCAGCAATAACACACACACAGTCCCAGTACGACTGAAATAATGCAAATATATTTCATAAATAACCTGGTAGGAAGGCAACCCAGCCGGGGACATTCACAAGTCCAACAGTGAGTAGAGGGCAGGATTCAGACAAAACGGACAGCTCCTGTTGAGAGGGGCAGAATGTGGCCTGGCCGTCTTGTAACCAAGCACGTAGATATCCAGAGAAGTTGCAAGCCCTACACTTTGCCTCCTCATTAGGAACCTTTCCCTGATGCTAGTCCTGTCCCTACCAAGCGGGGTACCTGTCCCTACTCTACCAACTTCCAAAATGAGTGCCAAACCTAGGAGCCAAGGCCTTAAAAAAAGGCGCTACCTGACCCAAGATGGCTGCTAGAGTCACATGGGGTGGCAGCATGGTGCTGAAGAGTGCCACCTGCACCTCCTGAAGAAAGTAGACTGCAACTGCCTACAGGCAGGTGGATTAAAAAAAAGAAGTCAAAGAAGTCAAGAGCTTACTGGCAAACTGAAAGCAGTCTAACACAGGGCAATGGAGACGTTTGTCTCCACCAGGAAGGTAATAATGGGCATCTTACGGATTACAATGTGAAACTCCTTTGACTGCCTCCATCCAAACTAATCAAATGTCATATTCTTTATGGCTGTCATTGTGTTTGACCTTTGTCACATGTCTCCACAGGTGTGGAAGGGAAGCGCCTGAGAAATTCAGATTTTATTACCATAATCTCCCAGGTTGCAGATGGTATGGAGTACCTGGAGAAGAAACATGTGGTCCACAGGGACCTGGCCACACGGAACATTCTAGTTGGGGATAACCTCATGTGTAAGATAGCTGACTTTGGACTGGCTCGCCTGCTGAAGGTTAGATATAATCCATTGTCTTGTCATAATGTCACATACAGTTTAGTCACTCTAGCCAGGACGCATACACTACATTTAAAGTGACTCGGTCATGAGAGAGGGGGCGGCCATTGGTGGCCTCTTTCTAAAAAGGCTAGGTGCCTGAGTCCAAGAACAATTATAGATATTACCAACGTTTCAGAATTGCTTATCAATTAGCAGGACCGGACTGGCTATAGGGCACAACGGGCATTTGTCCACTGGGACGGGGATGCATGTCCTAACCAGAGCCATCATTAATGCAGGGCAAAAGGGCAGCTGCCCCAGGCCCAGTCATTGTTGTGGGGCTCAAAGCTGCTGCCCCTTGTCATGGAGAGTTCCAGTCTGGTGGGATGAGAACAAGGCAGCAAAGGCCTCGGATCCTGTGGATCTAAATCCGGTGCTGACAGCGGTGTCCTCATGCTCCAGGTAGGCTGAAAGCACCTTGCCGGGCTAAGTGTCAGCATGTTAGCAACTAATATTCTCAAAAAAAGGTAATCAATGGCAGCCTTCATTATTCAGCAGCCCTCAGAGGTTAGGGGGCCTCTGGGACATTGGCAGAAAAAAAGACAGTGACCAGAAAAGAACTTTGTGACTGCTGAAAATGTTCATCCTTGGTGGGATCAGGACGCTGACCTACACTTAATATAATAAGGATTTTTCTTTGTACAAGCTCCGCCCATTGCGTCATGTAATTATTGGAGGTAACATGGGGTCTGGTTTATATGAAGGACTTTTCAGCTGTACAGACCCCCAAACAAGAGTACCAAGAGATAGTTTCCTGCTTCTTGAACTATAAGGAATCTTAGGACTCCTCTCAGCACCTACTTCTCCCTACAGTTTTAAATTGAATTGCTAACGTTCAAAGGAGGCCAGTAAGAAAAGAAAATACATTTGTATATTTGAGACTTTGGGTTGCCCCATCCAGTCCTGCTACCCTAGGCACCAGCCCTCAGGTGCCATTATGATAAATAAAGCCTGATGTGGGGTGTCCCAAGCTTCTTCTTTTTAGGACCCTTTTAATGTCCCTAACAGTCTTATTGTATTTTCAGGACGATTTGTACTCTCCAGAAAACAACCGAACCATACCAATAAAATGGACAGCGCCAGAGGCTCTTACTTACTGTAAATATTCTACCAAGTCCGATGTTTGGTCCTTTGGGGTCTTGATGTATGAAGTGTATACATTCGGGGAAACGCCATACAAAGGTGAGCGACTTTGGGAAGCAAACTATGAGTAAAACGTTCTTACTTACCCTGATGGAGGGGAATTCTTCTTCTCCCTCTCCACTCTTAGCTGGGGAACCAAAAGCAGTCAATCACTAGACAAAAAGTGGTGCCATGATCCACAGGAGACCAGGCAGTGCTGAAGATCCTCATGATGGAAGAGTAGTCAGGAACACTAGAAGAGAGGTCTCATCACCAGAATCCTAAAAGGCAGAAAATGACAGACAGCTAGGTGTCTACTCAAAACTAAAAGAAATGTAACTAAGAGCTCCTAACTAGTACTCTCAGGCAGCTCTTTTCTCACTCTCTGGCTCTCTGCCCACCACATACCCCTGAGGAACCAGTAAAATGGACATATGACAAGCCTTAATTTGAGTAGCGATCGGGGGCGGACTGACCATTGGAAACTCGGGCACTGCCCAAGGGCCCGGGGTCAGTAGGGAGCCCCATGAAATGCCCCTGGTACCTTTTTTATAGGCTTTTTTGAGTTTGGGCAAGGACACAGGGGCCCCATGATCCCCTATTGCCCGGGGGCCCCATGAGTTGTCAGTCCACCCCTGGTAGCGATCATTTAGAGGAGAACCCTGGTTTGAATACAAAGCATAGAATCTTTTAAGAGTAGCTGATGGCATTACTTGATACAAACAAAGAGCACTTATCTTTCCCGTAATAAGAGCAGAGCGCAGGGGCTAATTGACCATTTGGAAACTCAGGCACTGCCCGAGGGCCCGGGGTCAGTAGGGGGCCCCATGAGATGCCCCTGGTACCTTTTACATAGGCTTTGTTGAGTTTGGGCAAGGACACAGGGGCCCCATGATCCCCTATTGCCTGGGGGCCCCATGAGTTGTCAGTCCACCCCTGGCAGAGCGTAATATTATTTAGTCCGTCTGACACCCTCAACATTGTAGGTTCACCATCTACATTTCTTCATACTGACTACTACCAGATAGGAAAAGCTTCTTCAGCATCATGATGTCTCAACATGTGTTTTTGGTTCAGACATTAGGAGGTGCAGGAGGTGCCACTAAGGGATTTGCTGTCATTTTCTTGCAGGGAAACAATGGCAACTGGGCCAGGTCCAATCCATTCTTCCTCCAAGATGAGTCACCTGGCAGTCTTTGTGGATATTCCAATTCAACCTGAAAGAGCATCATGTCTATGAATACCATTAGGGGTGTAGGATCTCAACTAAGGGCTTTATTTTGTTGGCTATGTATAAAGTATATCTAAAGACCACATGACATTTAAGTAGCTAAAGTATCTAAAGCTACAACTTTTTTAATTTTTGCACAGATCTGGTGTAGGTAGGTGCAGTCTGTATTCTCCACTGCGGGTGGCGCTCGACCACAGCGGCAATGCAGATGGCAGAGGAATTTGAGAGAAATTAGGTTTCTCTATGATTTCCTCGGTTACCCAGGGTAGTGATCCGGTTGGATTCACATGTGACCCTGGCAGCCATCTTGGGTCAAGCAGAGTCTTTTAAAGAATCTGACCGCTGTGTTTGGCACACTTTATGAGAGCGTAGGGATAAGTTCCCCATCTCTCATCTGGCCAGTGCCAGCAGTAGGGAAAGGTTCTGATGGAGTAGGGAGAGAGCAGGGACTATGTCTACCTTCTCAGGAAGCTTCGCCCTTGGGTCGGACCGACCAGGTCACATTCTGCTCCTTGTGGCAGATGCTGTCAACATCCCTGAGTCTTCAGACTGCTATCACTCCGTGGCACCAGAGGGGTGCGCCTCCCCACTGGGCCTGTTTGTACTGTTGGCCTACATTGTTCTTCACAAATTGAGACTCTGTGTGCTTACTGCCAACCAGGGGCGGACTGACCATTTGGGAACTCGGGCACTGCCCAAGGGCCCGGGGTCAGTAGGCAGCCACATGAGATGCCCCTGGTACCTTTAATAAGATTTTTTGGGTGTGGTTTGAGTGTAGGCGAGGACACAGGGGCCCCATGATCTCCTATTGCCCAGGGGCCCCATGAGTTGTCAGTCCACCCATGCTTCCAACCACACCACACTGCACCTACACAACACTGGGAATGCTTAAATCCCTGTCAAGATTAATATGTCATTTATGTCCCGATTGGGAAGATTCCCTGTACTTCCTGTCCTGTAGACACAATAGGATATGAGATTAAATCTCTCCAAAGTGAGGAAAACCCTTTTTAGAACATCTATCATCATAATGTGTCCCAGGTGAAAGACTTCCATTCTATCCTGATTTTGGTGACAACTCAATATTTTAGATTTTTCCTCACTTTTTGTTCTGGTGGCAATGACCTTGAGGATAAATAAAGACAAGGAATCCATTGTAGACATAATCTGCAAAATAAAAGTTCTAAACCTTCCCTATGATATAAAAAAAAAGTTTGGGCTTTCTATATACTTCAATGTCATGTGGTTTTTGTAGACACAAAAGGTTCCTCTTTAGGCTTTTATGGGTCATGGATCAGACTGACGTTTCTTTCTCTTCTCACCAGGGTGGAATAACAGGGATGTGTTCGCGAGAGTCTCCAAAGGCTACCGACTTCCTCAGCCGGCCAACTGCAAAATGGAAATGTACAATTTGATGCTGCTTTGCTGGAAGGACAAGCCCCAAGAAAGGCCCAGTTTTCAGGAGCTGGTGGAAACACTAACGGCTATCGAGAGGATTGTTCGGTGACATACTGGACTAAGAAAAAGATGGCCGGTTGGTGTGATTCTCCGTCGGAGAACAACAAAGTAGAGTGTACTTCTGTTAACAAGTATTAAAAAGTCAACTTACAGCCTACCGACAAATCAACTTTTTGCCAAGACAACAAATTATAGTATCTTCCACTGAACAAACCTGTACCTGGCTAGATCGCACTTCCAGATTGTCTCTTATGCTGGCGGGACATTTGTCAAACTTTCCGATACTTTATACAACCAGAAACATAACGTTTTCCTAATTTTCGGTTTATTATACTGAGACGTGTCAGATTGGATATCATCAAACTGGCCGTTCCATTTTTTGGCCATTTTTGTAGCCCCTTTTTATGAATAGTTGCATCGATTTCATTTTCTTTACCAAACTAACCTACAAAATATAATTCTATGTCAGCTTCACCATGAATTATTGGGGTTTTGGAAGACATTTTGTCAGCAATTTCACACAGCACTTATACACAGCACCTTGAAAGACATTGTTTTATTCTTTGAAAATATAGTCACTAGTAACATCTGAGTATTGTTGGTTCTAAATGGGACTTCAACACTTCCAAAAACTAGGATTTGTTTTTTTAGATGTTGCCAGGTTGAAGGACTCCCTGACTTCTCTATCTCAGAGACTCTAACGTGGAGGAGAAGTCTCCTCAATGACCCATTTTGACCATTTTGGGGGTTTCTCTAGTTCCCTGCTGGATTTATATTTATTGACTTTATATTTTAGAGAATGCAACTGTAGGGTTGACACTCCCTGGAGGAGGGGTGGGCAAACCCGGGAATTGTCACAATGATATCCCCACCAGAATCCTGAAGGACAGGAGAAGTCAAAGGGTGGTACAACCTATCGGCATCTGCCAAAAGCTGAGATATCTGTTGTAGGCGGGGTTAAACGTGAACCATTTTGTGACCACAATAGGCCCTCCAGTAGGGCCCACAGTAGGGTATAGCTCAGCAATGGGCAAACTATGGCCCGGCGGACCTTTTAATCCGGCCCGCAGAGCGTGATACAAAAAAAAACAGCCAGGGAAGGCAAACATTTGCATCATTCAGCGCGCTCAAATGCAATGATTGGCCAGTCTCGCTGCCACTCACATCCTGATAGCCAGTGATTGGCTGTCAGGATGTGTGTAGGCGGGGCAGCGTGACGAACGTGAGGGGAGCTAAGCTCCTCTCACAGTCCGCCCTGAAGACTGGAACGGCGCAGGAACACGGCGAGAGGAACACGCGGAGCAAAGGTAATTTAATTTATATTAATTCACACATACACATCATTCATCTACTCTTGGTCCAGCCCCCGGGTCCAATATATGAACCCATTGCGGCCCTCAAGTCAAAAAGTTTGCCCACCCCTGGTATAGCTGCTTTCATCAAAGCCTTATCACACAGGTTTTAAGCCACATGAATGATTTAAAGCTCACTCAACAGCACTTGCACTGATTAGCATAGTTGCATAGCATATTTGAATGAAGAGTTAGTCACCGGTCACACCACTGCGATTTAAAATTGCGCAATTTGTGTGCAATTTCAGCGCTATTTCAGGTGCGATTTCTGAAGACTTTATTGCTACTTGTGAAGATTTACAACGATTTCTTGCAATTTTCAGTGCGATTTCCATTATATTCTGTTTGTGAAATCGCAACAAAACTGCAAAAAAAGTAATGCAAGAACTACTTTAGAAATTGCGTCGCAGCAAATCGCAAATATTAAGACACTGACAATTCACATTCATTAGATACGATTTAAATTCCTAAATCGCACCGGTATGACGGGGACTTAAGTCCCTGGTCGCACTAGGTGTGACTTGGCATAAGATTTGCATGCCATACAACTTGCCAAGGCACACCCTATTGTCCGCAATTACAGAGGTCATATCGGGGCGGTTATGACTAGGCCAGAGCCGCCCCGATTTCTAAAGCAGTACATGCACTACTTTTGGTGCGATCTGCATACACATCTGTGCATGGGCGGACTAACAACTACTCATGGGGCCCCTTTGTCCTTGCCCAAACTCAAAAAAGCCTATGAAAAAGGTACCAGGGGCATCTCATGGGGCCCCCTACTGACCCCGGGCCCTTGGGCAGTGCCCGAGTTTCCAAATGGTCAGTCCGCCGCTGCATCTGTGTCAGCTGTCTTGCAAATCGCACCTCAAATCGGCATTTCATCTGACTTAGAAATCATGCGACTTGACTGTAGATCGGGATCGGTGTGACCGGGGTGTAAGGTTCACAACTTGTCCGTTTTTTGGCAAACCGTTTCCATTCACCATGTACTGTGACTTATAATAAACATGTATATTTGTATCTGTATCCAGACTGGTGATTTGTTGTATTGTTCTTTCTCTGGTCACTACATGGAGACTTACATACACTCTGCACATTGTTTATAAAAGCTGCAGTTCAGAAAATATTGTTTCAAATTTGGCAAGCCTGAATTTAGTGGCAGATACCTCTGAAGCCTAGTGGGAGGGGGAGGGGGAGGGGGATTGTAATCCCTTTTAATAAATTCTGACTATTTGTAGGGCTAATAGGCAGACTAATGTCAAAAGGCATGTAAAGCAAGGTACTGTCATGTACAAAAAATAAATATTTTGCAGGGTCCGGGGAGAGCAGATGTAGTGAATGCAGGGTCCGGGGAGACCAGATATAGTGAATGCAGGGTCCAGGGAGAGCGGATATAGTGAATGCAGGGTCTGGGGAGAGTGGATATAGTGAATGCAGGGTTCGGGGAGACCGGATATAGTGAATGCAGGGTCAGGGGAGACCGGATATAGTGAATGCAGGGTCCGGGGAGAGCGGATATAGTGAATGCAGGGTCCGAGGAGACTGGATATAGTGAATGCAGGGTCCGGGGAGACTGGATATAGTGAATGCAGGGTTCGGGGAGACCGGATATAGTGAATGCAGGGTCCGGGGAGACTGGATATAGTGAATGCAGGGTTCGGGGAGACCGGATATAGTGAATGCAGGGTCCGGGGAGACTGGATATAGTGAATGCAGGGTTCGGGGAGACCGGATATAGTGAATGCAGGGTCAGGGGAGAGCGGATATAGTGAATGCAGGGTCCAGGGAGAGCAGATATAGTGAATGCAGGGTCAGGGGAGAGCGGATATAGTGAATGCAGGGTCCAGGGAGAGCAGATATAGTGAATGCGGGGTCCGGGGAGAGCGGATATAGTGAATGCAGGGTCAGGGGAGAGCGGATATAGTGAATGCAGGGTCCAGGGAGAGCAGATATAGTGAATGCAGGGTCAGGGGAGAGCGGATATAGTGAATGCAGGGTCCGGGGAGAGCGGATATAGTGAATGCAGGGTCAGGGGAGAGCGGATATAGTGAATGCAGGGTCCAGGGAGAGCAGATATAGTGAATGCGGGGTCTGGGGAGACCGGATATAGTGAGTGCAGGGTCTGGGGAGACCGGTTATAGTGAGTGCGGGGTCCGGGGAGAGCGGATATAGTGAATGCAGGGTCCAGGGAGACCAGATATAGTGAATGCGGGGTCCGGGGAGAGCGGATATAGTGAATGCAGGGTCCGGGGAGAGCTGATATAGTGAATGCAGGGTCTGAGGAGAGCGGATATAGTGAATGCAGGGTTTAGTAACACTTTAAACCTTGGGGATGCCAGAGCATGTTGCTCTACAGAGAGACAATGAGTGATGGCAGTTTTGCAAACAAGAACTTCTGTTCTTTGGGGGAGTCTGGTGAGAAGGTCTATTTACCTGCTCATAATGGATTTTGATGTAGTTAGAGCCGATCTAACTGTTATATATTACTGATGTGGATGAGCTGTCTAAATAAATGAATGCGGTTTATGCCTTCCTGACGATGGGAGAGCAGTAACACTGGTCTGAAATCCTGACCTGCTGTGTACAAGACAATAAACTACCCCTATGGAGAGCTTCCTACCCCGGACTGACAACTCATGGGGCCCCTGGGCAATAGGGGATCATGGGGCCACTGTGTCCTTGACCAAACTCAAAAAAGCCTATGAAAAAGGTACCAGGGGCATCTCATGGTGCCCCCTACTGACCCCGAGTCCTCAGGCAGTGCCCGAGTTTCTAAATGGTCAGTCCGCCCCTGTTCCTACCCCTAGAGATGTCAGAAGCAGGGCGATTGGTATGACCACCATCATCTCTCTATGTACACGGCCAGAAACAACTCCGAAGGTGCACAAGGAAATATTTATTCATATTTTCTAAGAAATGAATTCCATTCTGACTTTTCAGGTTTCAGCTATTTTAAGACTTAGAAATATATTTCTGTCACAATACTTCACATAACAGAATACAGGTTTAGGCCCCTCAGGGGTGTTTGTACATTGATCCTGTAAGGTGCACTTTCGGTCAGGAAGCCGTGAAAATATTCGGCTTCTAAAAATAATCTATTTCCCAGCACGGTGTGCAAAGATGAAATCACAGCATGTCCCCAAGCAGAGATGTGGACTACTTTCAGTATTTCAAATATCCTGTTTAGTCTCCTAGATTGTCAGCTCCCAGGATCAGGACCCACCTAACCCTCTTGTATTGAGCTGTATTGTTGCTGTATTGTCTCCCGTTATATTGTAAAGTGCTGAGCAAACTGTTGGCGCCATAAATCCTGTATAATAATAATATATAAATCCTGTATAATAATAATAATATCTAAATCCTGTATAATAATAATAATATCTAAATCCTGTATAATAATAATATATAAATCCTGTATAATAATAATATATAAATCCTGAATAATAATAATAATATATAAATCCTGTATAATAATAATATATAAATCCTGTATAATAATAATAATATATAAATCCTGTATAATAATAATATATAAATCCTGAATAATAATAATAATAATATATAAATCCTGTATAATAATAATATATAAATCCTGTATAATAATAATAATATATAAATCCTGTATAATAATAATATATAAATCCTGTATAATAGTAATAATAATATATAAATCCTTTATAATAGTAATAATAATATATAAATCCTGTATAATAATAATAATATATAAATCCTGTATAATAATATATAAATCCTGTATAATAATAATATATAAATCCTGTATAATAATAATAATAATATATAAATCCTGTATAATAATAATATTATATAAATCCTGTATAATAATTATAAGAAGAATATATAAATCCTGTATAATAATAATAATATATAAATCCTGTATAATAATAATATATAAATCCTGTATAATAGTAATAATAATATATAAATCCTGTATAATAATAATAATAATATATAAATCCTGTATAATATATAAATCCTGTATAATAATAATATATAAATCCTGAATAATAATAATAATATATAAATCCTGTATAATAATAATAATATTTAAATCCTGTATAATAATATATAAATCCTGTATAATAATAATATACAAATCCTGTATAATAATAATATATAAATCCTGTATAATAATAATAATATTATATAAATCCTGTAATATATAAATCCTGTATAATAATAATAATATATAAATCCTGTATAATAATAATAATAATAATAATAATAATATATAAATCCTGTATATTAATAATATATAAATCCTGTATAATAATAATAATATTTAAATCCTGTATAATAATAATATATAAATCCTGTATAATAATAATAATATATAAATCCTGTATAATAATAATATATAAATCCTGAATAATAATAATAATATATAAATCCTGTATAATAATAATATATAAATCCTGTATAATAATAATAATATATAAATCCTGTATAATAATAATATATAAATCCTGTATAATAGTAATAATAATATATAAATCCTGTATAATAATAATATATAAATCCTGTATAATATATAAATCCTGTATAATAATAATATATAAATCCTGAATAATAATAATAATAATATATAAATCCTGTATAATAATAATAATATTTAAATCCTGTATAATAATAATATATAAATTCTGTATAATATTAATATATAAATCCTGTATAATAATAATAATAATATATAAATCCTGTATAATAATAATAATATATAAATCCTGTATAATAATATATAAATTCTGTATAATAATAATAATAATAGTTAAGGTGCAACCGGTCATGACTGCTTGTATGAGGACAGGCCAGCCTAATACAACCGCTCATTGATACTCTATGGAAAAACTTTACAGAATTCTCATCTCCTTCATCCTGTAATTGTTCCCTTCCCAGAAAGGTGCACAGAACTTGTGGTATAAAAGGGCACATCCCCTTCCACATCTTTTTTCTGTTTCATATACCACTTTAGGCATTGACAGACACTATGGTCACCTGCTGACTTGGCACCATCCACAGGCATCTTAACTCTTCAATAACACACAGAAGTTGAATTCAATGTAATTTTTCTTCATATTTGTGCAGTACAGACAATGTTTATATAGTCTTTTGAAGTGTAAGAAGACAACGGAGTAGATTTGCTAAAGGTAAATAGACTGTGTACTTTGCAATTGCAGTTGCTCCAGGGCTTAGCTCTGCTGACTTCCATCATCCAATCATGTGCAAGCAAAAATGCTTTTTTTTTTCCTTGCATGTGACTGGATATTCTTTGAGCTTCGGTTCGTATGCATGTGGTGCAGTAAGCGCAGTGAACCCTGGGTGTTGCTTACACTGCACCGAAATCACACTCCATTCATGTGATCTGCCACCAGGGTCAATATTAAATTAATGACACCTCAAAACAGGTCGCAAAACGCAGTGCGATTGCACTGCACTTTACAAAATAAAGGGAGACAAAACAGCAACAATACAGTTCAATACAAGAGGGTTAGGAGGGCCCTGATCCTGGGAGCTGACAATCTAACACAGTAATACATAATATCAATGTTTTTCTTTTTTACCTGCAAGTGGCACCATAATTGTGCAGAGCTGGCAGGACATCTAGTGGAGATTATTATTAACTGCAGCACAGAACTGAGGGCGACAGAGACGAATTATGTTGAAGTTTGTGTGGAAGAAAGATACAACATACCAGGGGCGGACTGACAACTCATGGGGCCCCCGGGCAATAGGGCATCATGGGGCCCCTGTGTCCTTGCCCACACTCATAAAAGCCTATGAAAAAGGTACCTGGGGCATTTAATGGGGCCCCCTACTGACCCTGGGCCCTCGGGCAGTGCCCGAGTGCTTGAATGGTCAGTCCGCCCCTGCAACATACTAATATGAGAATATGAGATCGTGTATCCCATCAAGATCTGGGGCCCAAAAGGCTGATCTGAACAGTATTTTTAAAACCTAAATACTCTGAAACTGTAATATCTCATTCCGTCTATACAGAAGAGGACAATTTTCTATAGTTAGGTATGGTATTAGTGGTATCACAAATTCACATTAACATATACTTTTATTTGTGTGTGTTTTGGGGTGCAGTTGGTGTCAGGGGCGGACTGACCATTCGAGTACTCGGGCAGTGCCCGAGGGCCCAGGGTCAGTAGGCGGCCCCATGAAATGCCCCTGGTACCTTTTATAGGCTTTTTTGGGTGTGCTTTGAGTGTGAGCAAGGACACGGGCCCCGCGATCGCCTATTGCCCGGGGGCCCCATGAGTTGTCAGTCCTTCCCTGGTTGGTGTTTTAGCTGCAGTGGTCATGATTAGGGTCTAGCGTCAGGGGTCGCAGGGGTTGCACCTGCGACCCTGCCCATGCTTCAGGGGGCCCAGGTGGCTGCAGCAGGTCCAGTGCAATGATTCTACATTGAACTTGCAAGCCAACCTGTGTCGGATTACTACCTCTGTGACTGCCCCAGGAATGCAACAGATGTCTTTCTGGAAAGTCTCCAATCGGCACTTTCTACTACTCTGCAGTCAGGGCTTCTTGCAGGACTCGGTATAATTCTTCTGGGGTTTCTTGAGAATTTGTTGAAATGGTGTCATGACTGGAAAAACAGGTTGAGAAACGTTGCTTTCAGCTATTTGCTGATTGAGATATTTCAGAAAAAAATACCATATTACGGCCCCTAGATGAAGCTATTGGAAATCACTGCTGGGAAAACCACGGCCAGAATTCGTCATGGATGAGCTCTGAGGAAGAGGCAAGTCCTCGAAATGCGTCAGCCTATTGGATGTCTACATTCCCTATTGCAGACTGTTACTCAGCGCAGTGTTGACCCAGCTGTTCTTTTATGACATGCTGTGACTTTACTGTTGTTTGTGAGCACAACACCTACTTTATTTCTTATTAAACATTTTTTATTTTATTTATTTATTTTTTATTTATTTATGTTATTTCTATAGCTCTGTCAATTTACGCAGCGCTTTACATATATATTGTACATTCACATCAGTCCCTAACCCTCAACGTACAATCTAAGGTCCCTAACTCTCAACGTACAATCTAAGGTCCCTAACCCTCAAGGGGTGTACAATCTAAGGTCCCTAACCCTCAAGGGGCGTACAATCTAAGGTCCCTAACCCTCAAGGGGCGTACAATCTAAGGTCCCTAACCCTCAACGTACAATCTAAGGTCCCTAACCCTCAAGGGGCGTACAGTCTAAGGTCCCTAACCCTCAAGGGGCGTACAATCTAAGGTCCCTAACCCTCAAGGGGTGTACAATCTAAGGTCCCTAACCCTCAAGGGGCATACAATCTAAGGTCCCTAACCCTCAAGGGGCGTACAATCTAAGGTCCCTAACCCTCAAGGGGCGTACAATCTAAGGTCCCTAACCTTCAAGGGGCGTACAATCTAAGGTCGCTAACCCTCAAGGGGCGTACAATCTAAGGTCCCTAACCCTCAAGGGGCGTACAATCTAAGGTCCCCAATCCTCAAGGGGCGTACAGTCTAAGGTCCCTAACCCTCAAGGGGGGTACAATCTAAGATCCCTAACCCTCAAGGGGCGTACAATCTAAGGTCCCTAACCCTCAAGGGGCGTACAATCTAAGGTCCCTGACACTCAAGGGGCGTACAATCTAAGGTCTCTAACCCTCAAGGGGTGTACAATCTAAGGTCCCTAACCCCAAGGGGCGTACAATCTAAGGTCCCTAACCCTCAAGGGGCATACAATCTAAGGTCCCTAACCCTCAAGGGGTGTACAATCGAAGGTCCCTAACCCTTAAGGGGCGTACAATCTAAGGTCCCTAACTCATTCATACATACACATACTAGGGCCAATTTAGACAGGAGCCAATTCACTTACCAGCATGTCTTTGGAGTGTGGGTGGAAACCGGAGTACTCAGAGGAAACCCACACAGGCACAGGGAGCACATGCAAACTCCAGGCAGGAGGTGCCATGGTTGGGATTTGAACCAACGACCCTAGTACTGCCAGGCGGAAGTGTTAACCATTTAGCCACTGTGCTGCCCAATAATAAAGCAGTTCTTGTTTGCTCCAAAACTGTTGCCTAGTCTTTTGGGGTAGCTACAGCTAAGGTCACTTGCCTTGTGTTCCAGAGCTTGGGAAGCAGCTTCTTGGCGGAGATACCCAGTCGGGGTGTCAGGAGTCCGTCACATATATAATTTAGTTATTTATTTATTTTTGTTAATTATATTGGGACAGCTTTCCTATAATAATAAAAAAAACAAAAGACACAGATCAATATTTTGCACCAAATGACGGCCCAATTTGTCCAGAAAAACAAAAAACAAAGTATAATTCTTCTGGGGTTTCTTGAGAATTTGTTGAAATGGTGTCATGACTGGAAAAACAGGTTGAGAAACGTTGCTTTCAGCTATTTGCTGATTGAGATATTTCAGAAAAAATTCCATATTACAGCCGCTAGATGAAGCTATTGGAAATCACTGCTGGGAAAACCACAACCAGAATTTGTCATGGATGAGCAAATGTTTGTCACATTCGCCCCCAAAAAAGTTTTATAAATAGAACCCTTTAATGTTTTTATCTCACACAAATAATATTCGAATATACACAAAAAGAAAAAAAATATAAAGAAAATTAAATGAAACAAAGTAAACAACACTCATGAATATTATAAATCATGTATAATAATAGCATACCCCCCCACCAAAAAAAAAAAACAATCTCTTTATTTAAAAAGTAGTATTTTTTCCATCCAAATTTTGTTTAAGCAGCTCAAAGGGCAAACCTGGGAGTTTTTTTGTAATTATGGGGAAAATCCATTTTAACTGAATCAGCTCATCCCTAACAAGAAATGCCTACATGATCCTATCCCTTCCTGGATTGAAGAAATTGAAAGTGACACCAAAATGTATGACATTGTCGCTCCTGTCCCCTCCCTCCGACTGGCTTCTCCTTTGCTTTGCCAAGAGATATAAATCTTACAGCAACGAGGAAGTACAATCAGAATTGTCCCTGGAATTCATTTCAGACTCCCCAGCCGTTGGCCTTCACATATTGTATGCACCTCTCTCCTGGGAGTCACGCCACATTTGGAATTTTCCGGCTGGTAAAACTGAAACTTTTCCTGGCATAGTAACAGTCGGCGCTTTCTTTGGTTCTGGTCACCTCCTGGTTGTCCGAAGGTTACGTGATCATGAGCAAGCCGGTACATACGTACATAGCTCTGTTTGATTTCAATGGCCCTATGAAGGAGGACTTGAGTTTCAAGGCCGGAGACCGGTTTCAGGTTGTGAAAACAGACAAGGGATGGTACCAGGCCGAGAAGATAAACTCTGATGGCAGCAAAACCGGCGAGAAAGGACTGGTACCATCGAACTATCTAGCAGAGGAAGCGACAAAGGAGAACAAGACGTAAGTAGAAGCACTGGGTTCAGGTAAGCCAGAAAAAAAAATTTCAGAAAAGGCAAGTACCTTTTCTTGCTGAAAATGGAGCTGTGGGTGGGGCAGAGTGATGACTTTGTGAGTGAGTCACAATTTGCATATCAAATGTGACCGGGCAGTGTAAGGCACAAAGAGATTCTTGATATTCAATGTAAGAGCCAATTAAACTTCTATTCAATCTACAGGTAAGCTATAAGGCCCCTTTATCCACTACGTGATGCAATGGTGCGTATATATGTCCTAGTCTGGGTACTGTCATAAATGAGCGTAGGGCCACACCTCACAGAGTGTGATGGGGGTTTTATAGGGCAATAAAGCAAATAGACCCAAATTTATACAAAACTTTATTTATGCAAAGCTAAAATCCACAATACGGGACACATATTTCTAATATACCCCATGTGTTAGATCAGGGCTTAAAATTTCAAGTCCTGAGCTACTAGCCAGGCCTTAGATTTACTCGCCACCAACAAACACACACAAACAGAGACACCTGTACATACACACAGACATGTACATACACACACAGAAACAGGTACACACACACACAGAGACACATGTACACACACATGTATACACACAGACATGTACATACACATACACACACAGAAACGTACACACACGCACAGAGACACATGTACACACACACGCATGCACACAGATACATGTACATACACAGAAATACACATGTACATACATACACAGACACATGTATGTACATACACACAAACACATGTACACACACAGACACATGTACAGATACACACAGACACATGTACATGCATAAACAGAACCACCACCATCCCATAAAAAGTTGCAGTACTTCGTTGTTCACTCACAGATCCGGGTACTGCACTCTAGGGGGAGGCAGAGAGCACAGCACACACTCCTTGCTTTGCTTTCACTGCGCTCAGCTATTGTGCAGTCTGACGGCTCCCAGTGTCAATGACAGATCCGGCCTGAGCTCAGAGCCTGCTCAGCGAGACGCCCTGGGGGACCATAATTTCCACTCGCCATTGGTGAGCAGACGAGTGGAAATTTCAAGCCCTGTGTTAGATTTAATGATATGCTCATACAGACTACACTGTATTTAATAATATTGTGATCCTCCCAGGTTGGACAGGCATGCAGTATATATACAACAAATAGACTCCTGCCCAAATGTTCGAGACTTATTCTTTCTCGGGGCAATCAGATGGACACCGTGTTGATAGTCAGCAAATAACTCAAAAGCTCAAAGTGGAATGGTTTGTAATCAAAATGTAAAACCATGGTAGTTCATCTTCTCCATCCAACCTATCACAGGGAGGGTGGGGGAACCCAGCCATACAAACAAAGAGATCCTTGGGGCGCTCCAAAAAGATTCTCACTGGGCCCATCCAGCGACATGGCCGATCACCATCACCCCTCCAGGATACAGCAGCTGCCACTTGTTTTATTTTTATGTATTACAATTATTTGGGGATTAGCACTGATGTAGTGTCCAACCACCCCTATTCCTAGACAATACATACTTTACAGAGGTGTCTTGGGGTAACGAGTCGGCTTTACACATACTTACAACTGTGCGCAACAAAGACTTCTGTTTTTATTTTAAATGTGAAATATTATATTAAGGTAATTTCTTTGGGTTTGAATACCAAGAGTGCACCACATGCAAGTTTTGACCCATGTGCTCTTTAATAAAAGGACAGGCTAGGTCACCTGTGTCAAACACAAGGCTGCAGCTGACTCCAGCCCTCCTCCAGACCCTGCACTTTCTGCTTCCCAGCATTGCACCCATCTTCTTCCTGGCAGCAGCGCAAGGTAAGGGGGGTGCACTGTGGGGGTGTAAGGGAGGGTGGGTGACTCTTTACTACTGATGTTGTAAGGGCTCTTGACATCTGATGTAAGGGGGGGGGGGTGCCCAGGACATCTACTCTTACAGATAGAACCGGGTAACTATAATGAGGATGCAGCCCACGATGACACTGAGTTTGACACCTCTGGGCTAGGAGATAGAGAAGGGGAGAGTCCTACAGGAGCACGGTCTTTACGTATTAAGAAGTAAGGTATTATCAGGAACAATTTTTTGGTTTTGCACAAAGTAAGGAGGAGTTAGAACCCCTGCTGGGTTTTTATTGCTGTCTGTGTCCCTACTGAAGAGACTTAAAGCCGAGTTCCGCTCACACTGTAACAATATAAAAGTCAGCAGCTACAAAAACTGAAGCTGCTGACTTTTAAAAAACAGCCACTTACCTGTCCCATGATCACACAGTGTCCTCCCCGAAGCACGTTTCACCGGCCGTCCTGTGTTCCAGGTGCCGGCATCTTCAGTGTGGGCACCCAACTGTAACAGCTTCTTAGCCGGGTGCCCACTGCGCATGTGCGAGTAGCGCTGCGCTTCCTGAATGGCCCCATTGTCTTCTGGGACCTGTCACGTGTCCCAGAAGACTACAGGGGGAAGGCTAGGAGGACAACTTCCACTTCTGATTGCCTAGGCCAGTGGTGGGCAACCTTTTTTTTCAACTGAGCCAAATCTCGCCAAAACCACGATTGAAATGTATTTTGAGAGCCACATTTTTAAAACTGAAAATACATCTCCCATATAGTAATTCATCCCCCATAGTAATTCATCCCCCATATAGTAATTCATCCCCCATATAGTAATTCATCCCCCATAGTAATTCATCCCCCATATAGTAATTCATCCCCCATAGTAATTCATCCCCCATATAGTAATTCATCCCCCATAGTAATTCATCCCCCATATAGTAATTCATCCCCCATAGTAATTCATCCCCCATATAGTAATTCATCCCCCATATAGTAATTCATCCCCCATATAGTAATTCATCCCCCATAGTAATTCATCCCCCATATAGTAATTCATCCCCCCTATAGTAATTCATCCCCCCTATAGTAATTCATCCCCCCTATAGTAATTCATTCCCCATATTAATTCATCCCCCATATAGTAATTCATCCCCCCTATAGTAATTCATTCCCCATATAGTAATTCATCCCCCATAGTAATTCATCCCCCATATAGTAATTCATCCCCCATATAGTAATTCATCCCCCATATAGTAATTAATCCCCCATATAGTAATTCATCCCCCATATAGTAATTCATTCCCCATATAGTAATTCATCCCCGATATAGTAATTCATTCCCCATATAGTAATTCATCCCCCATATAGTAATTCATCCCCCATAGTAATTCATCCCCCATATAGTAATTCATCCCCCTATAGTAATTCATCCCGGCGCGTTCCTCTCGCCGTGTTCCCGCGCCGTTCTGGTCTTCAGGGCGGATTGTGAGAGGAGAGGAGTTCGTCACGCTGCCCCGCCTACATCCTGGCTGCCCCGCCTACATCCTGACAGCTGCAGAGTCCTGACTTTTGGGGCGGCCGCCCAAGAGGAGGGTGGGGGGCGGCTGCCCGAGAGGAGGGAGGGGAGGAGTCGGCCGCCCGAGAGGAGGGAGGGGGGCGGGCGCCCGGCGCATTTAAGTTTGTAAAGAGCCGCATGTGGCTCACGAGCCGCGGCTTGCCGACCACTGGCCTAGGCAATCACCGCGGAAGTACCTGTCAATTTTGGGTACCCGCCCCCCAAAGGTGCCAATCCTTAATAGGGAGTGGGGGACCAATCTTTAAAGCGGAACTTCCCCTTTTGGGTGGAACGCCTCTTTAACTTTTTTTGTTGGATACAAAAAAGGGAGACAGAAGTAATCTTGTCAAGGCAAGGAAAATCCCCTTCTAAGCTGGCCATAGATGATAAGTTTTTGTTTCAGTCAAATTTTGACTCTCCACCATCCAACCCTTATCCTACCACTCCCACTCATGACCACCCCACGAAGGGAATGGCCGACTGAAGAGTCTACGATACACTAGGCTTCCAGAAGAAAGAGAAGCTAGGTCCAGGCAGCGGTCAAGACAGACAGTAGGTGAGAAAGTAGTAAGGTCCAAGCAGATGTCAAGGCAGGCAATAAACAAGAACGTAGTCAGGTCCCAGCAGAGGGGTCATCAACAAACAGAAAACTGGCAGGCAAGCATTATAGCTCAAGCTCTCATGTAGCTGGCTGTAAAAACACAGCACCTTCCACTTCAAAGGCTGGAACTTAAATACCCTTCCTGGTTAAACTACAAGCCCAGAATTACTACTGGGAGCTCTGGAAGTCCTTGCAGGAATTCTGCCAGTGCCAATGGAAGTCCTAGTTGGAATTCTGCCAGTACCAATGGAAGTCCTAGCTGGAATTCTGCCAGTACCAATGGAAGTCCTAGTTGGAATTCTGCCAGTACCAATGGAAGTCCTAGCTGGAATTCTGCCAGTACCAATGGAAGTCCTAGCTGGAATTCTGCCAGTACCAATGGAAGTCCTAGTTGGAATTCTGCCAGTACCAATGGAAGTCCTAGCTGGAATTCTGCCAGTACCAATGGAAGTCCTAGTTGGAATTCTGCCAGTACCAATGGAAGTCCTAGCTGGAATTCTGCCAGTACCAATGGAAGTCCTAGCTTGAATTCTGCCAGTACCAATTGAAGTTCTAGCTGGAATTCTGCCAGTACCAATGGAATTCCTAGCTGGAATTCTGCCAGTACCAATGGAAGTCCTAGCTTGAATTCTGCCAGTACCATTCGAAGTTCTGGCTGGAATTCTGCCAGTACCAATCGAAGTTCTAGCTGGAATTCTGCCAGTACCATTCAAAGTCCTAGCTGGAATTCTGCCAGTACCAATCGAAGTTATAGCTGGAATTCTGCCAGTACCAATCGAAGTTCTAGCTGAATTCTGCCAGTACCAATAGAATTCCTAGCTGGAATTCTTCCAGTACCAATGGAAGTCCTAGCTGGAATTCTGCCAGTACCAATCGAAGTTCTAGCTGGAATTCTGCCAGTACCAATGGAAGTCCTAGCTGGAATTCTGCCGGTACCAATGGAAGTTCTAGCTGGAATTCTGCCAGTACCAATGGAAGTCCTAGCTGGAATTCTGCCAGTACCAATGGAAGTCCTAGCTGGAATTCTGCTTGTACCAATGGAAGTCCTAGCTGGAATTCTGCCAGTACCAATGGAAGTCCTAGCTGGAATTCTGCTGATACCAATGGAGGTCCTAGCTGGAATTCTGCTGATACCAATGGAGGTCCTAGCTGGAATTCTGCCAGAACCAATATAAGTTCTTGCAGGCATTGTGAGAATACCAAAACATGATCTTGCACCGTTATTCATGATCAGGAAGTAAACATCTACTTTTTGATCTGTACCAGAATTAGTAAACAAAAAAAATGAACAATTTTAATTTGCTTCTTAGAAACATCATCACAACGATTGATCAAAAATATCTGTTTTCTGATGGTGTTACAAAGCTCCTGCAGCAACAAATATTTTACTTTGTCTAGATACAATGGGGGAGATTTACTAAGACTGGAGCATTCAGAATCCGGAGCAGCTCTGCATGGTAGCCAATCAGCTTCTAACTTCAGCTTGTTCAATTAAAGCGGAGTTCCACTCACCGGTCAAGAAATAAAAGTCAACATCTACAAAAACTGTAGCTGATGACTTTTAAAAAGCAGCCACTTACCTGTCCCTCGGTCCTGTGGTGTGTCCCCCGCAGCCCGTTTCACCGGCCGTCCTGTATTCCAGGAGGCCGGCATATTCAGTGTGGGTACCCAGCTGTGACAACTTGGGGCTTCACAGTCAGGTGCCCACTGTGCATGTGGGAGTAGCGATGCGCTTCATGAATGGTCCTGTAGTCTTCTGCAACCTGCCACGTGTCCCAGAAGACTACAGGGAGGGAGGACACCTTCCGTTTCCGATCGCATAGGCGATCGGACTGGAAGTGGGAGCGGGTACTGGTCAAATTTGGGTACCCACTCCCCCCCCGCCCCCCAAAGGTGCCAATC
This sequence comes from Staurois parvus, assembly GCF_062004578.1. Lineage (NCBI taxonomy): Eukaryota > Metazoa > Chordata > Amphibia > Anura > Ranidae > Staurois > Staurois parvus. The sequence continues at coordinate 131,878 of NW_028319272.1, forward strand.
CTTAATGGGGAGCGGGGGATCAGTCCTTAAAGCAGAACTTCCCCTTTTGAGTGGAGCTCCGCTTTAAGCTTTGACAATGAAACCTGGAAGCTGATTGGTTTCTATGCAGAGCTGCTCCAGATTCTTCTCCGGGTTTAGTAAACCAACCCCAATGCTTCTCTACGACAGGAATTGTTGAAATATCTTGATAGTAACAAGTGGTATTGATGTCATTTACTTCATTGACTTTACAAAAGTGAGATCTAGGTGATGAGAGCTTTGTATGTCTTAAAACTAAATAAAATGGTTTGTAAAAAACTAAAATCTTTTTTTGGTTGCTGTTTCCACTTAGGGATGACATAATAAGTGGCCTGTCGGATAAATATGTGAGTATGACGGCCTTCCAGGCCACAGCTGAAGACGAGATCACTGTTAAAGCCGGAGAACGGTTCCAAGTCCTTTCCATGGAAAAGGATCGCTGGCTGGTGAACAAGGTGCAGGTGACTGGAGAAGGGGACACTGCAACGGGATACGTTCCTTGTGTTCACCTGGTCAGAGAGAGGCCAGTGGAAAAGCAGAGGTAAGTCCAGCAGAGAAGACTGGGTGTGGCCATGGGGGTCTTGCTAATTAGTGAATTGATATGGTTTACCATCATTATTATTACATTAAGGGTAAACCATTTCAATTCACTAACAAGACCTCCACACCCCATTTGGTCCAGTAAATTCCAATAAACTTTCCTAGCAGATCATAAAAAGTTAGCAGTTTCATAGATTCTATTGAGACAGCTCAGCGCAGCAGAAGGAGGTCTAAATTTGGTCTAACAGGTCTGTATAACCAGGGTACAAGCAAATATGGGGGAGCTTGGGATCAGCTCTGGTTTGGTCTGAAACTGGAAGTCAGCACTGCTAGATCAAAAAGAGTGTGGGGGGCTTGCTAATTAGTAAATTGATATGATTTACTAAATATGAATAAATTATCACTCCAGAGAGAGAGATATAATTTCGCCCGGAACAAATCATTAGTAATACCTCATCTGGAATATGCAGTTCAGTTTTGGGCACCAATTCACAAAAAGAACATTGGGGAACTGGAGAAAGTACAGAGAAGGGCAACCAAACTGATAAGAGGCATGGAGGAGCTCAGCTATGAGGAAAGATTAGAGGAACTGAATGTATTCTCTCTTTAGAAGAAGAGATTAAGGGGGATATGATCTCCATGTATAATACATAAGGGGGGATATGATCTCCATGTATAATACATAAGGAGGGGATATGATCTCCATGTATAATACATAAGGGGGGATATGATCTCCATGTATAATACATAAGGGGGGGATATGATCTCCATGTATAATACATAAGGGGGGATATGATCTCCATGTATAATACATAAGGGGGGATATGATCTCCATGTATAATACATAAGGAGGGGATATGATCTCCATGTATAATACATAAGGGGGGATATGATCTCCATGTATAATACATAAGGGGGGATATGATCTCCATGTATAATACATAAGGGGGGATATGATCTCCATGTATAATACATAAGGGGGGATATGATCTCCATGTATAATACATAAGGGGGGATATGATCACCATGTATAATACATAAGGGGAGGATATGATCTCCATGTATAATACATAAGGGGGGATATGATCACCATGTATACTACATAAGGGGGGATATGAACTCCATGTATAATACATAAGGAGGGGATATGATCTCCATGTATAATACATAAGGGGGGATATGATCTCCATGTATAATACATAAGGGGGGATATGATCTCCATGTATAATACATAAGGGGGGATATGATCTCCATGTATAATACATAAGGGGGGATATGATCTCCATGTATAATACATAAGGGGGGGATATGATCTCCATGTATAATACATAAGGGGGGATATGATCTCCATGTATAATACATAAGGGGGGACATGATCTCCATGTATAATACATAAGGGGGAGTATGATCTCCATGTATAATACATAAGGGGGGATATGATCACCATGTATAATACATGAGGGGGATATGATCTCCATGTATAATACATAAGGGGGGATATGATCACCATGTATAATACATAAGGGGGGATATGATCACCATGTATAATACATAAGGGGGGATATGATCTCCATGTATAATACATAAGGGGGGATATGATCTCCATGTATAATACATAAGGGGGGATATGATCTCCATGTATAATACATAAGGAGGGGATATGATCTCCATGTATAATACATAAGGGGGGATATGATCTCCATGTATAATACATAAGAGGGGATATGATCTCCATGTATAATACATAAGGGGGGATATGAACTCCATGTATAATACATAAGGAGGGGATATGATCTCCATGTATAATACATAAGGGGGGATATGATCTCCATGTATAATACATAAGGGGGGATATGATCTCCATGTATAATACATAAGGGGGGGATATGATCTCCATGTATAATACATAAGGGGGGATATGATCTCCATGTATAATACATAAGGGGGGATATGATCTCCATGTATAATACATAAGGAGGGGATATGATCTCCATATATAATACATAAGGGGGGATATGATCTCCATGTATAATACATAAGGGGGGATATGATCTCCATGTATAATACATAAGGGGGGATATGATCTCCATGTATAATACATAAGGGGGCATATGATCTCCATGTATAATACATAAGGGGGGATATGATCACCATGTATAATACATAAGGGGAGGATATGATCTCCATGTATAATACATAAGGGGGGATATGATCACCATGTATACTACATAAGGGGGGATATGAACTCCATGTATAATACATAAGGAGGGGATATGATCTCCATGTATAATACATAAGGGGGGATATGATCTCCATGTATAATACATAAGGGGGGATATGATCTCCATGTATAATACATAAGGGGGGGATATGATCTCCATGTATAATACATAAGGGGGGATATGATCTCCATGTATAATACATAAGGGGGGATATGATCTCCATGTATAATACATAAGGGGGGATATGATCTCCATGTATAATACATAAGGGGGGATATGATCTCCATGTATAATACATAAGGGGGGATATGATCACCATGTATAATACATAAGGGGGGATATGATCACCATGTATAATACATGAGGGGGGATATGATCTCCATGTATAATACATAAGGGGGGATATGATCTCCATGTATAATACATAAGGGGGGATATGATCTCCATGTATAATACATAAGGGGGGATATGATCTCCATGTATAATACATAAGGGGGGATATGATCTCCATGTATAATACATAAGGGGGGGATATGATCTCCATGTATAATACAAAAGGGGGGATATGATCTCCATGTATAATACATAAGGGGGGATATGATCTCCATATATAATACATAAGGGGGGATATGATCTCCATGTATAATACATAAGGGGGGATATGATCTCCATGTATAATACATAAGGGGGGATATGATCTCCATGTATAATACATAAGGGGGGGATATGATCTCCATGTATAATACATAAGGGGGGATATGATCTCCATGTATAATACATAAGGGGGGACATGATCTCCATGTATAATACATAAGGGGGAGTATGATCTCCATGTATAATACATAAGGGGGGATATGATCTCCATGTATAATACATGAGGGGGATATGATCACCATGTATAATACATGAGGGGGGATATGATCTCCATGTATAATACATAAGGGGGGATATGATCTCCATGTATAATACATAAGGGGGAGATATGATCTCCATGTATAATACATAAGGGAGGATATGATCTCCATGTATAATACATAAGGGGGATATGATCTCCATGTATAATACATAAGGGGGGATATGATCACCATGTATAATACATAAGGGGGGATATGATCTCCATGTATAATACATAAGGGGGGATATGATCTCCATGTATAATACATAAGGGGGGATATGATCTCCATGTATAATACATAAGGGGGGATATGATCTCCATGTATAATACATAAGGGGGGATATAATAACCATGTATAATACATAAGGGGGATATGATCTCCATGTATAATACATAAGGGGGGATATGATCTCCATGTATAATACATAAGGGGGGATATGATCTCCATGTATAATACATAAGGGGGGATATGATCTCCATGTATAATACATAAGGGGGATATGATCTCCATGTATAATACATAAGGGGGGATATGATCTCCATGTATAATACATAAGGGGGGATATGATCTCCATGTATAATACATAAGGGGGGATATGATCTCCATGTATAATACATAAGAGGGGATATGATCTCCATGTATAATACATAAGGGGGGATATGTGCTCCCAGCACATATGTCCGTGACTCACAGAAAGGTCCCGATCTCCCCTTTTGATCGGGACCTTTTCTGATCATGTGACCGTCATGATGGCGAATCACAACGGTCACATGACCCTAAAACCTGGCTTCTAAAACTCTTAAAGGGCCGGGAGGATCCTGAAGAATTCACGTGATTTAGCATGATGTAACGCGTAGGTCTAATAGTTTTATATAACACGGGGAGGGGATTTATCCTTCCACAGCAAATACACTTTTGCACACTGGTACTGACTAGTATGCCCATGTTTCTCTTCTCCCTCAGTTTTTTTCCATCACTGAGCTAATGTGACCCCAGCACTGATGGAGAGGGGCGGGGGAGGGTCAAACTAGGATGCTGTGCAGGCAACTGACACCCTCTTTACCAGCTGATGATGTCATTGGTTGTCAGGTTGCCAGCGGCTAGAAGGTCGTAATGGTGCAAAAGGAAAACCTGTGGCTGTGTGTAACTAAAAGGCTGGCTTGTTCCACCCACTGGCTTGTATACAAGTTTTGGGCAATTTTGAGAAATTTTGCCAAGGCACCCCTGAAGAAACCTCAAGGTATCCCAGGGTGCCTGGGCACCCTGGTTGAGAAAGGCTGTGTAACGGAATCGACCCCAGACTGCGCTTGGGTACTTCCGTTAGAATACCGCTTCCCCATCTGAACACAGACAACAGACACCACAGCAGACCATACAAGACAAGACAACACCAGTCTTGGAAGTAAACCAGGAGGTAGACTAGTTTATTTGAACACAGATACAAGATATATACAGTCAAGGGGTCAATCCCCCCTCCCTGCATAATGACACAGGGCGGGGCAATTTACATTTAGTAACAAGAGACACACCAACAGACAGTCCCATCAGGAGGGAGGGCTACTGGAGACCCCCCATACCAAGCCAATACACATAAACACATACATCCCATAACAGTTTACTCCCAAGCAAGACACACAATAGAACAATGGGATGCAACCACATAACATCAAACAATCCACAGCCCCCAACCCCAATATTATGACATATCACCCTGTACCCCTAACAGGCACAGGGTGACTTACAAATAAGAGGGATATGGGGAGCTGAGACAGGGGTCTCCCCACCTCTCCATAGTGAGCTGTGTTCCATGGGCCCCCCAACCAAAGTGACTCCCGTCACAGGCTGATCTCGAGCAACACTTACAGTTCACAGGATATTTGCCTTTAGTAAATCAACTCCTTAGGCTGGCTAATTTTCTTATTCAATTTTCTTTAGATTTACCTTCAACTATGTACGGGGCAATTGCATACAAATTGAAAGTGTTTAAGTCTCATATTATATGGTTTTATTAAATCTAAAAGAAAATTGTACAAGAAAATTGTATAATGTATGGCCAGCCTATTAGCTCATGCTCTGATTTCCCTAGCTGGGTGGTTGGTGATGGAACATCAGATCTCAGTATGTATATTGTGACTCCTGATATTCTTCTCAGGATAATTATTGTTGTAAATTCCCAGATGGTTTAATGAAGTAGATGTCGCAAAGGCGGAGACCCTCCTCCGATCCGAACCAAACATGGATGGTTCTTTCCTCGTTCGACCCAACAAGGACTCAGGATATTGTCTTTCAGGTGAGTAACGGTGCTTACATTATAGTGAACCAGTCAGATTTGAGCTTGGCTAACAGTTTGGCACGGATTACGACTTTTTAAATACAATAGGCTCAATTCACAAAATTTACACGAGGATAAAGATACTTATTTACAAAAAAGTGAGTTATTTTTAGCTGTGTTTACAAAAAAATATATATATATATATTTTTTTTTTATTTTTTATTTTTTTAAACACAGCTAAAAATAACTCACTTTTTTGTAAATAGGTATCTTTATCCTCGTGTAAATTTAAATAAAAATTACAGTCACATGACTAAATTAGAGAGCCCTTTGGTGCCACATGGACAGATAGTGAGGGTAATGCAGGCCATAGATGAGTCGAAAATCGGCCGCTTTTTCGGCCGAAAATAAAATCGGCCGATTTTTGGATCGTTAGTGGGCTAATTGTTTGGCCGTTTTTTGGTATTTTGGCAGATTTTTTTTATCGGTAAAGTTGGAAAAAAATCAGCCGATTTTGCCGATCGGCCGATTTTCGCGGCAATGATGGGCAAATCGGTCGATCTTTTTACCGATAAAAAAATCTGCGCATGAGCAGTGACCTGCAAGAGGAAGACAAAAAGAAGAAGAAAAAAGAAGAAGAGGATGAAGAAGAAGAGGAAGAGGATGAAGAAGAAGATGAAGAAGAGGAAGAAGAAGAGGATGAAGAGGAGGAAGAGGATGAAGAAGAGGATGAAGAAAAGGATGAAGAAGAAGAAGAAGAGGATGAAGAAGAGGATAAAGAAGAGGATGAAGAAGAGGAGGAAGAAGAGGAAGAGGAAGAAGAAGAGGAAGAAGAAAAAGAGGAGGAAGAAGAAGAATAGGAAGAAGAAGAAGAGGATGAAGAAGAAGAAGAAAATGATGAAGAAAAAGAGGATGAAGAAGAGGAAGAAGAAGAGGATGAAGAAGAAGAAGAGGATGAAGAAGAAGAAGAGGATGAAGAAAAATAGGAAGAAGAAGAATAGGAAGAAGAAGAAGAGGATGAAGAAGTAGAAGAAGCAGAAGAAGAAGAAGAAGAAGAGGATGAAGAAGAGGAAGAGGAAGAAGAGGATGAAGAAGATGAAGAAGAGGATGAAGAAGAAGAGGATGAAGAGGAAGAAGAAGAGGATGAAGAAAAAGAGGATGAAGAAGAGGAAGAAGAAGAGGATGAAGAAGAAGAAGAGGATGAAGAGGATGAAGAAGAAGAAGAGGATGAAGAAAAATAGGAAGAAGAAGAATAGGAAGAAGAAGAAGAGGATGAAGAAGTAGAAGAAGCAGAAGAAGAAGAAGAAGAGGATGAAGAAGAGGAAGAGGAAGAAGAGGATGAAGAAGATGAAGAAGAGGATGAAGAAGAAGAGGATGAAGAGGAAGAAGAAGAGGATGAAGAAGAAGAGGATGAAGAAGAAGAGGATGAAGAAGAAGAGGAATTCCAGTCCGGCAAAAAAATGTCCCTGCAGAGAGCTCCGCTATTTCTATGACAGTTCCTTGACATTTATAGCGGTTGCAACAATGTATCTATTTGTTTCTGAATAAAAACATCTGTATCCTAAATGGATACAAATACATTGTTGCAACCGCTATAAATGTCAAGGAACTGTCATAGAAATAGCGGAGCTCTCTGCAGGGACATTTTTTGCCGGCTGTAGACGGGATGAAAGTCTGCCGATTTTTTTTTACCGTTGCTGGTAACGTCGGCCGCTTGAACAACCGATTTTTCATTTTTTTAAAGAAAAATCGGCCGATTTTCGACCCATCTCTGGCCTGCAAAAATTTCCCCAACGGGGTTATAGACAGTAAAAAAACAAAACACGTGACACAAATTAGAAGACCCGTTTCAAACTTGTTAGGCCTAAAATGGGAGATGTTCAGCTGCAAGAGGCCACGGCCAAGTCTTACGTGTCCTTCTCCTCCCTCCAGTACGAAGGAACACTGAGGTCCTCCATTACATGATCATGAAAGAAGACACAGGAAACGTCTATATCTATGAAGAAAGATCTTTTTCCTGCATCCACGATCTGGTCCACTATTACCGCTATCACCTTAAAGACCACGACTGCCTACCGCTCACACCGTTTCTAAAGGTAAGAGATATCTAAACACAAAAGTATACAACACACAACGACATCCCACTTATATTACAGCTTTGTGTACAGCAGTAAGGAATATATTATATAGTGTCCCGAGACCAGTAACAGTACGTGTGCAAACGTGTCGCCCCCCATTATTATCAGCCCACCCAAAATTTCTATCTTCGATAGGAGCTGTCTGATAGTCAATATGAGTCCTCTAGTCTGCACAACTGCTGTGCCCATTATGAGGGGTTCCCACCATCCTTGTGCTGAGTTCCCGGGTCTGTACAACTGCTGTGCCCATTATGAGGGGTTCCCACCATCCTTGTGCTGAGTTCCCAGGTCTGTACAACTGCTGTGCCCATTATGAGGGGTTCCCACCATCCTTGTGCTGAGTTCCCGGGTCTGTACACCCGCTGTGCCCATTATGAGGGGTTCCCATCATCCCTGTGCTGAGTTCCCGGGTCTGTACACCTGCTGTGCCCATTATGAGGGGTTCCCACCATCCCAGCACTGAATTCCTGGGTCTGTACACCTGCTGTGCCCATTATGAGGGGTTCCCACCGTCCCTGTGCTGAGTTCCCAGGTCTGTACACCTGCTGTGCCCATTATGAGGGGTTCCCACCATCCCTGTGCTGAGTTCCCAGGACTGTACACCCGCTGTGCCCATTATGAAGCGTTCCCACCATCCCTGTGCTGAGTTCCCGGGTCTGTACACCCGCTGTGCCCATTATGAGGGGTTCCCACCATCCATGCGCTGAGTTCCCGGGTTTGTACAGCCACTGTGCCCATTATGAGGGGTTCCCATCATCCCTGTGCTGAGTTCCCAGGTCTGTACACCCGTTGTGCCCATTATGAGAGGTTCCCACCATCCCTGTTCTGTGTTCCCGGGTCTGTACACCCGCTGTGCCCATTATGAGGGGTTTCCACCATCCCAGTGCTGTGTTCCCGGGTCTGTACACCTGCTGTGCCCATTATGAGGGGTTCCCAACATCCCTGTGCTGAGTTCCCGGGTCTGTACACCCACAGTGCCCATTATGAGGGTTCCCACCATCCCTGTGCTGAGTTCCCGGGTCTGTACACCCGCTGTACACATTATGAGGGGTTCCCACTATCCCTGTGCTGTGTTCCCGGGTCTGTACACCCGCTGTGCCCATTATGAAGCGTTCCCACCATCCCTGTGCTGAGTTCCCAGGTCTGTACACCTGCTGTGCCCATTATGAGGGGTTCCCATCATCCCTGTGCTGAGTTCCCGGGTCTATACATCTGTTCTGCCTATTATATGGGGTCCCCACCATCCCTGCTCAATTTTACATTTATTCTATATTATGAAAAATGTCATAGGAGGAGCTGGAACACACAATGTTGGGTGGAGACACCCAAATCTCCCAGGTTAGCAGTGAAATCTCACTGTTGGAATATCCAAGACATATAGGAAAGCAGAGATTGACTCCGCCCACCAGGATCCATCAATAACTAAAACATCATTATTGGGCTGATTGACCATTTAATAGGAAGCTGATGTATCCCAGAGGATGGTAGAGAGAACATGGAACCATTTACATCACAATCTGACGCTGAAGAGCCTTAGAAACGAATCTGTCCTCCTCATGGTCAACTAGACATACATACCTGCCTGGAACTGAAATGGGCTACCACCAGGGGCGGACTGACAACTCATGGGGCCCCCGGGCAATAGGGGATCATGGGGCCCCTGTGTCCTCACCCACACTCAAAGCACACCCAAAACAGCCTATGAAAGGTACCAGGGGCATCTCATGGGGCCCCCTACTGACCCCGGGCCCTCGAGCAGCGCCCAAGTTCCCAAATGGTCAGTCCGCTCCTGGCTTCCACTATGGTTTGGGGTTGTGGGAGGAAATTAGAGCATGCATGGCATTTCTCAGGACAGGTTTCCTGACGGTGACAACAATGGGCCATGTCTGTGTGATGTGCGTAACTGAGAGACAAGGGCAGAGCGTTGTCACCCCATAACAGGAAATGCCTGAACAATCACATTCATGGCAGGATCAACTGATGTTATTATAATGAAAACTGCAGATTTTAAAAAGACTAAAACTGCTTTTGAAACTACATGAACGTGTTAAAGATTGTATGAGATTTTAATGATTGGACTTACATCTACTGTATGTGGACTGATCACGGGTATTTTGTTTGGGCAGGCTCCCAGCCAAACGGGGGACACCTGGGAAAAGCCCTCGTCAGATTTTACATTGATGAAAAATCTGAAAAGCCTCAAGTCTGAGACTTTCGAGATCTGCCTCTGGGAAGGAAAATGGGCAGACGGAGACAGGAAAGTCCTCATCCAGACCATATCTGAAGGTGTGTGATTGGCTGTTATCAGAAACATAGACAGAGACATCACCCAAGGGCCACATGTAATTATTAGCGAATGAAATGGCACACAATGCTGCCAGAGGCTGTAGACATAAGAGATGGTCAAATACTACAGACATATTATAGGTGATGGTCAGAGACTTTGGACATACTACAGGAGATGGTCAGAGACTGCAGACCTACTACAGGAGATGGTCAGAGACTGCAGACCTCCTACAGGAGATGGTCAGAAACTGCAGACCTACTACAGGAGATGGTCAGAGACTGCAGACCTCCTACAGGAGATGGTCAGAGACTGCAGACCTATTACAGGAGATGGCCAGAGACTGCAGACATGCTACAGGAGATTGTTGGAGACTGTAAACATACCACAGGAGATGGTCAGAGACTGGAAATCCCCAATCTCTGGAATGGCCAAATGTCCAGGGCATGGGCTGGTGGCCCTTGGGCCCAGAGCCAGCACTGTGGCAGGTGACTCATCACCCATAACATCCTCCAGTGAAAAATCCATTAGATCCATACATTCTGGGATCTGTAATTGGAGGGATGAGCCGACTGCTCCATCTCCCATACCCTCATCCAGCTGTTGGACAGACGCATTCCTCCATCCAAACTCATCCCGTACAGAAACAGGATTGTCTAGGTAAGCCAGCAGTTGCTGCATCCACCATAAGACCTCCATTTCCATAGCTGCGGGTGGTATCTGTATCTCTCCTCTCCTGCTATCCAAACCTTGGATCCCGGTGGAGGTTAGGATGTGTTCACAGCCAGGAAGCACCCCCCCCCTCCCTGCATAATGACACAAGGCGGGGCAATCTACCTTTAGTAACAAGAAACACACCAGCAGACAGTCCCATCAGGAGGGAGGGCTGTTGGAGACACCCCCCACCAAGCCAATACACATAAACACATACATCCCCTCATAGTTTGCTCCCAAGCAAGACACACAATAGAACAATGGGATGCAACCACATGGCATTAAACAATCCACAACCCCCCACCCCAATATTAGGACAGATCACCCTGTACCCCTAACAGGCACAGGGTGACTTACACATAAGAGGGATATGAGGAGCTGAGACAGGCGTCTCCCCACCTCTCCAAAGTGAGCTGTGTTCCATGGGCCCCCACCCAAAGTGACTCCCATCACAATAAGGTGGTGGTCAGAAACAGGAAAAGGATTGTCGGAGAGGTTGCACGGAATGCATAGGTAAGAGAATACACGGTCAAGGGTGTTGCCATCAGAGTGAGTAGGAGCATGTATCCATTGCATCGGATCAAAAGAGGAGGTTGGACTGAAGTTTTGAAGTAGCAGGAGTATTAGTATTAACAGGGATGTTGATGTCACCTACAAAGATTTTAGTGGGAATTTGAGAAGAAAGAAAGTTTGGTAGCCAGGCAGAGAAGTCATCAAGGAAGGTTGATACTGGTCCAGGGGTCGGTAGATCACAGCAATTCTTCAAGAAATTGGAGAAAATAGATGAATACAGTGTGCCTCAAATGAGGAGAACATCAAAGAGGGAGGTAAGTGAAGTACCTGAAAGGTGCTAGGAGGGGCTTGAAAGATTCCCATTCCACCTCCTTTCCATCCTCTGGGTCTGGGGAAGTGAGTCCAGAAAAGGCCACCATGGGAGAGGGAAGCAGGAGAAGCAGTATCAGATTCATGGAGCCAGGTTTCAGTAACAGCAAATATATTAAAGGAGTTAGTGATAAAAGAGGTCATGGACAGAGGTGAATTTGTTGTAGACAGAGCGGGCATTCCAAAGGGCATAGGAGAAGGAGAGGCTGGTTTTGGGAAGAAGAAGAATGAAAACTAAATTGTGTGGATTGAGGCTGCTGCCAGAGGGTGTGGGGTTATGGGTGTGTTCAGTACAGTCAAAGGATGGAAGTTTGGGGATATTTCTCCAGAAATTAGGAAAAGCAGAAGGGTGAGGGAGGTAATGTGGGAGTGCGATTTATAAGTGGCATGCCTCAGCATCCTGGGGGCTTCATTAGCATGTGGGCTGAGAATTAGGAGGAGTTGATGAGTGCAGGAATAAGGAAAGAACAGAAGTGAGGGTGATATATACAGGCTGTGGGGTGGAGAAGAGGGCTGCAGGAAAGAGAGTTTAGGAAGAGAGGACAGGTGCGAGGAGAGGAAGAGAGCAAATGTTATAGGGAGGAAGGACAGCTGAAGGGGCAAACAATGTCATCTGCAGCCTGTTTGGCGTTTTGCAAAGTAGTTTGCTGTAGGTTTTCACTTCGTGCAATGGTCAGAGGAAATGGTCAGAAGCAGGGGCGGACTGACAACTCATGGGGCCCCCGGGCAATAGGGGATCATGGGGCCCCTGTGTCCTTGCCAAAACTCAAAAAAGCCTATGAAAAAGGTACCAGGGGCATCTCATGGGGCCCCCGGGCAGTGCCCGAGTTTCCAAATGGTCAGTCCACCCCTGGTCAGAAACTGCAAACAAGTGACAGGAGATGGTCACCGACTGAGAGTATTCTGAACCCATGATTCCATTAACTCTTTCTCCATCTCACCCTCACAGAGTTTTTTAAAAGCAACAACTTCATGAGTGGAATTGAGATTCACAAGACGCTAAATCACAGGAATGTCGCCAAACTGTACGCACTGTGTACCACACAGGATCCCATCTATGTTGTCACAGAGTTCACGGAGAAAGGAGACCTTCAGACCTTTTTGAGCGGTCAGTAAAACAACCCTTGGAAGTTTCTTATAACCGATATTGCTGCTCAGATCTTTTTCCACAGTGAGTAGAACAGTAAAACCCTTGAAAGTTCCTTATAAACAATGAAGTTGGTATGGTCGGGGTCCTGCCAGTCCTTTGACTTTAAGCTCTGACAAAAGTCAGTGAACCAATCACTCGAACAGGAAATCTGATTCCTGGTGAATGCCATGTTTGCAAAGAATGGACCTTCGGAAAACCATAATGAATACAGACTGAGGTGGAAGGGCCATTTTGAATAACTGTCAAGTGCATGGTGGCTTGTGTTACAAATATTGATTCTGCATTACAATCATTGATTCCGGGAAAGTAGAGGGTTTTTTGAGGCAGTGGGCTGAACTTTTATTAGCAACAAACTTTTATTAGCAACAGAAGAGAGGTGGGAAGACAGTGCTGTAAAAGTTACTAATGTACGTAAAAGCTTATAAAGGCTATATAATTGAAAACTTTGTCATCTGTAGGGATGTGAAAAAGTTTAACAATCTGGAGACTTTGGTTTTTTAAGGGTGCAAAGGACTTTGCATGGCTCCTGAGTGTTACCAAAGTTCCTTTCTCCTATCCTGGACATGTTCTGGTACCAAAAAGCAACCTCTCATTACCCTCATTATTCTACATCAGGGGCAAACTGACCATTTGGAAATTTGGGCATTGCCCGAGGGCCCTGGGTCAGTAGGGAACTCTTAAGGAGTCAGCATACCAAGACATTTTGGACAATTTCATGCTCCAAACTTTGTGGGAAGAGTTTGGGGATGGTCCCTTCCTGTCCCAACATGACTGCACACCAGTGCACAAAGCAAGGTCCATAAAGACATGGAGGAGCCAGTTTGGGGTGGAGGAACTTAACTGTCCTGCACAGAGTCCTGACCTCAACCCCACAGAACACCTTTGGGATGAATTAGAGCGGAGACTGCGAGCCAGGCCTCCTCCCCCAACATCAGTGCCTGACCTCACAAATGTGCTTCTGGAAGAATGGTCCAACCTTCCCATAGACACCCTCCTAAACCTTGTGGACGGCGTTCCCAGAAGAGCTGAAGCTGTTATAGCTGCAAAGGGCGGGGCCAACTCAATATTGAACCCAACGGACTAAGACTGGGAGGTCATTAAAGGTCATGTGTGTTTAAGGGCTTTTGGCAATATAGTATACCATACAGAAGGTAAGAATGTGTCTGGAGATAGCGCCTTCCTGTGGAACACAAAACTAGCTAGGGGGTGGCTCCTCAGTGTGCGGAATGGTTCTGCCTGCCTAATGAAGGAAAAATGAAATACTGCACAGGCCTATACGTTTTGCTTTTCAAAATATATATGCAAACTGGGAACTGTGCTCTCATCACTTTACTAAATCCTAAAAGGAAATTAAAAAAAAAAAGATCATCTATGTATCCAGAGTGCCGAGGTTCTATTCTGATACATACTATACTTTATGTTGCATCCACAAACTCCAGGCAACAGCTAAATACACATTTACAATAGATATATGGAAGTAGTTTTCATAGCAAAGGATTGAACACTTATACACACAGGACTGACATCCAGGCAGATTCCTTTATCTAATGATATTTGCAATGAATATATAACTGGATTAAATTGTGTTTTACAATTGTCTGGGTTCTACTTTTATTTCATCCATGACTTAGCATTGCTTAAAGGAAATAGAAGGAATGCCATTGCTGAGTTTTAGCTTTCTGGTTGTCATTCTGATCCTGTGGTTTCAGTACCTTGATTCACCAACAAACAATACGCACAGTGGCGGACTGACCATTTGGAAACTCTGGCACTGCCCGAGGGCCCTGGGTCAGTAGGGGGCCCCATGAGATGCCCCTGGTACCTTTTTCATAGGCTTTTTTGAGTTTGGGAAAGGACACAGGGGCCCCATGATCCCCTATTGCCCGGGGCCCCATGAGTTGTCAGTCCGCCCCTGTTCTACATATTGTTCATCAGTGAGAAAAGAAGAAAAATAAAACATTTAAACAACAGTATACAAATAATGACTAAATACAAAAAAGGAAAAGATACAAAGAACAAAGGTAAAACTCTTAATTTCGTAGCAAAATCAGGACAGTTTACATTACAGCAACCTTGACACAAGTTTAAATATTAGAAAAATAATACCACCTGTTAAAAAAAGAGATTTTATACCGTCCTGCCACCCACAGCAATGATCTTCACTCTTACAGTGCCCGTTGAATCCTTTTCATCCAACACACTTCCAGGAGTGTTCCTTCCATCGGCCTTAGGTCTCTAACAGGGGCGGACTGACAACTCATGGGCCCCCCGGGCAATAGGGGATCATGGGGCCCCTGTGTCCTTGCCCAAACTCAAAAAAGCCTATGAAAAAGGTACCAGGGGATTCTCATGGGGCCCCCTACTGACCCCAGGCCCTCGGGCAGTGCCCGAGTTTCCAAATGGTCAGTCCGCCCCTGGTCTCTAATGAGTCCTGCTAAAAAAGGTTAAGTACTGAGGGCAAGGTTGGGTTAAGTTGTAAGGCTTTGATGAAGGAAGTATGAAGTGTTAGGGTCAGCCTAAGGGTGATGTTATTGGTCTGGGGTCGTAATGGGAAACATTTTTTTTTAAACATTTGTTTTTGATGACTAAAGAAAAGCAATGTTCTCCATTTCAATATTGTTTCCTCTCGTTTCTCTACAGGTGAAGAAGGACTTCATTTAGAGGAAGCAGAGCTCATGTACATAGCACACCAAGTGGCAGATGCAATGGCGTACCTGGAAGTGAAACGTTTGCACCATCTTGATTTAGCTGGTCGCAATATCCTGGTTGACAATAACCTACTTTGCAAAATCTCCCAGTTTGGACATTCCGTCCAGAAAAAGGTTTGACTCAAGCAGAAATTCTCCAAAACAAAAGAACGAGCCTCAATGCTAAATTGATCCTTTCTTTGGGAGGGAGGTTCCAACCTTCCATATACAATTGGCCAATATCATTGAGAATCACATTTTTGCACTCCAATCTTTTTATGACCCAGATTTCTGCAGGAGGGAGTTCCTGACCCCCATGTAATACTGGCCTCTCTGCAACTCAAATTTCTTTAGGTTTCCTGCATATCACTATCAGGCGTGACATGAAAATTATGTACAGGGGCTTTTCAAGCCCTCATTCAGAAGAAACTTAAGCCAAGATCCTATACCTCCATCAGGGGCAGACTGACCAATTGGGAACTCGGGCATTGCCCGAGGGCCCAGGGTCAGTGGGGGGCCCCATGAGATGCCCCTGGTACCTTTTTCATAGGCTTTTTTGGGTGTGCTTTGAGTGTGGGCAAGGACACAGGGACCCCATGATCCTCTATTGCCCGGGGGCCCCATGAGTTGTAAGTCTGCCCCTGACCTCCATATAGTGAGCAGTCCATTGGAAAGGTTTTTGTGTTTTGCCTGTACAACCACTTTAAGACTAGACCAAAAAGAACACCTGATTAACCCAACTAAATGTTTCTTCACCACCCAGGGAAATCAACCTGACAAAGACAAAGTTCCGGTAAGATGGATGCCTCCAGAAGTCTTAGAGTATTCAGAATTTTCTGATAAATCTGATGTGTGGTCTTTCGGAATTGTCCTGTATGAGATTTTCACACTGGGCCAGTATCCTTATAAAGGTAATATTATTATTATTATTATTATACAGAATTTATGGCGCCAACAGTTTGCTCAGCACTTTACAATATAAAGGGAGAGAATACAGCAACAATACAGTTCAATACAAGAGGGATAGGAGGGCCCTGCTCCTTGGAGCTTACAATCTAGGAGGGAGGGGCTAGTGGCACAAAAGGTAGTAACTGTGGGGGATGGACTGGTAGGAGGAGTAGAAGATTCCATTATTAGCTGAGGGCAGGATTGGCTTCCCTGAAGAGATAGGTTTTCAGAGATCGCCTAAAAGTGAGCAGAGTAGGCGATAGTCTGATAAATTGGGGTAGAGAGTTCCAGAGGATAAGGGAAGCTCTGGAGAAGTTCTGGAGATGAGCATGGGAGGAGGAGACAAGGGAGCTGGAGAGTAGGAGGTCTTATGAGGAGCGGAGAGTAATATCCTTCTTCTTGCTTAGAGGTTTCTATCTATTAGCAGATGCCCAACTATGAACAATAAGACATCTTCCCATAATCACCCCTGGGATAAGCTACTCTTCCTTTGGATCCTGACAAAAGTTAAAAATATCAAATATGGCTAAAGGAAATGATGATATAGGAATTGCAGAATTTAGTTTTTTTTAAGCAATTTATTTGGATTTTCTTACAGTAGAAAGATTCAGTTAGCTTTTTATCTTCATTGCACATTTACATCATTGTAAACAGAGTGGGCAGAGGGATGACCCATCAGTCTGCTGCTGCTCCTTCCTTTTTGGGACTTTTCTTTGTGGGATCTCGGTGTTGAGTTTTCAGGTCTGGACACCTGCTGTTCCCAACATAAGGGGTTCTCGCCATCCCTGGTGGATCCCTAGAGCTGGTGCATCTGGAATTATGGCAGGGAGAGCAAGCACACTATTGAAGAATACAAGAAGCTAGGGGCTGATTGTTTTATTACTATTACTATCTCCATACTTTTGCAGGTCTACCTTCTAATGAACTGGTAACAAAGCTTGTAAAGGGTTACAGATTGCCGATGCCACCACTGTGCACCTATGACATCTACAGATTAATGCTGGAATGTTGGAACGAGGACACCGATAAACGACCTTCATTTCAAAAGATTGTGGAAAGCAAGACATTTGAGTAATGTTCAACAAAGCCAATCCTCAAATTAATCAATAGGAATCTGCTTAATTTGCTCTTTCTTGCCATTTGAGTGAGGAGAATTTTTTATGATCATTCTGTGTTGTCACCGCAATGAGGGGTCCTCCTACTCAGTTTTAAGCAATGGATGGGGTGGGTGCAGCCACAGTACATAATGGCTTATATGGCTAGATGTATCAGTTGGGTGTCCTGGGATCATTGGTCTACTTTTAGGCATAGCTATCTATGATAAATTTAGTTGTACAATATTTTCTTCATCAAATCTCTTACAGTGAAGGCTTCCAAATATTTATTTAGAATTCTTCCTAAAGAATTAAACTTCTCAAAAATTATAATTCATGGTTGTCCTGTTTGGTCCACCAGTAGGAACAATCTTGTTTTGTGGCTCTTATATGGCGAGCTTTTCATATATTATTCTTTTTAACATCAACTTCTGAAAACATATAAATCCTGCTTATACTGTTTGGTCCTGCAGCAGAAAAGATCTGATTGTTATGTTGCTTTTTTTATCTTAGGAATCAAAAAAGGTTTGGTATTTCTGACAAATACGTGAGTGTAAAAGACTGGCAAGCCACGGCTAAGGATGAGATCAGTATTAAAGCCAAGGAACGATTCAAAGTCCATTCAATGAAAAAGAATTTCTGGCTGGTGAGCAAGGTGGATTTGACAGGAGGAGATGCTATAAGGGGATACGTGCCTTATGATTACCTGGTCAGAGAGAAGTCAGTGGAGGAGCAGAGGTAGGTTATGCATGTAGATTTGGACCTGGACCTGGAGAATGATTAATTAAGTAACATTATACTAATAATTGAACTGGTAATGCTCTGAAAACTAAGATCTATGAGAGGCTTCATCACAAAGATCTGCTTGAGAAGTTGTTATGATAGCCTACCGTAACCATCCATCATAAATGGTTATGATGGTCCACCTGAAAAGCTAAGCAGGTCCTACTCAAGCGTTAGGAATTTTCATATCAAACGTTCTGAAGCCTACTGTAACCATCCATCATAAATGGTTATGATGGTCCACCTCAAAAGTTATGCGGGTCCTACTCAAGCGTTAGCAATTTTCATATCAAACGTTATGCAGATCCACTTTAAATGTTATAAAGGTCCACCTCAAGCATTAGGAATTTCCACCTCAAGCAGTAGGAATTTCCACCTCAAACATTATGCAGGTCCACCTCACGGGTTAAGAAAGGCTACCTGAAAAGCTATGAATTTTCACTGAAAAGTTATGAGGGTCCATCTCAAAACATATGCAGGTCCACCTCATTAGTTAAGAAGATCCACGTGAAAAGTTATGAAGGTCCACCTCAAGAGTTGTGAAGGTTCACTTCAAAGGTAATGATGTTCCACCTCAAATGTTACAGTGCCAGGTAAACATAAAAAAAATTACAAACCATGATGTATTATAATAATGATAATAATTGCTCCGGCTACACCCCATTCTCCCCTGCAATTACACTTATTGCTAAAAGAAACCAGAGACCAATAAAAATCAGACTTGTAAGGAAGCAACCTCTCACGTTGATATATTTAAAAAAAACTGCATAAACTGAATTTTTGCTAGCCAAAATAAAATTCCAAGTTTCCCTAGCTGAGTGATTACTAGTAGAATATCAGACCCCCGTATATATATTGTGTTTCTTGTTGGTATGCTTTGGTCACCTAATGTTTTCTCTTCCCAGCTGGTTTTCTGATGTCGATCGTGCAGAGGCAGAGAGCCTCCTCCTGTCCAAACCAAATGGTTCTTTCCTGGTCAGACCAAGCAAAGATTCACACTATTGTCTTTCAGGTAAGGACAAATGTTTACTGAGGGCTTGTGGTTTTTGAAATATACTAATTTGACAGACTCAGATTGTCATTTTGAATATAATGTATTTGCAACAATTGGATGCTTTGATGCGCTCTTTCAAGCCAGTCTGACTTTCACATGAGAGTCAGGCCAATATACATATCTGATAGTCAGTCAGAGTAGGTTGTCTTTTTATCCTTTTCCTTGTCCTTAGGGACTGGCTCTCCTTGTCTTGAGCTCTGTAGCTAATATCCCAAAATCTTATATCATTTAGCTTACAAGTCCTTGGATATGGGGGTTGTAATACTTTTCTTATTTCAGATTTTCCCCCCTTATTTTCACCTGGTGATCCTGCCATTAAAACACTAAGGTGACCACGCTCAAGCTCTGTACTGTATCTTTTGAGGAGCAGCATTGTCAGCATAGGACAGGAACAGGGGCGGACTGACCATTTGGAAACTCAAGCCCTGCCCGAGGGCCCGGGGACAGACAGACCTAGGACACAGGCATAGAAAGACCGAGGGACAGGACAGACAGACCTAGGACCAGGGGCGGACTGACAACTCATGGGTCCCCCGGGCAATAGAGGATCATGGGGTCCCTGTGTCCTTGCCCAAACTCAAAAAAGCCTATGAAAAAGGTACCAGGGGCATCTCATGGGACCCCTACTGACCCCGGACCCTCGGGCAGTGCCCAAGTTTCCAAATGGTCAGTCCGCCCCTGGTAGGGGGCCCCATGAGATGCCCCTGGTACCTTTTTCATAGGCTCTTTTGAGTTTTGGCAAGGACAAAGGGGCCCCATGAGTTGTCAGTCCGCCCCTGGACAGGAAGTGTGTTTTGACAGAACACCTATCCCTTTTCTATACTCCATAATATGGAAGAAGATGTTCTGTAGTCCTCAGAGAAAGAACTGAAACCAGTGATAACTGATAACAGTGCAGCACAGGCAGAGAGCACAGGAAGTCATCAGCTCTCTGGATTTGTGACAGGATCAACAGATCTTTTTCTACACTTCTTGAACAGCTATAACAAAACATTTTCAATTGAATATTAAACAGATCAAAAGGAAGCAAATTAAAAGAAATGTACTGTTCAGGTTTGTAGGCAACAGTTGGTCTACCGACCTGAAGGTGGTACTGTCCTGCTTCTTCAGGCTGGTGGAAATCCACTGAGGACAGATTGATCCCCTATAATGGGCTCCAGGCAGCAAACTTTGGGAGGTCGGCATCTCCTATTGGATGCAGAAATCTTGTGAGATTTGGGTGGCCATCTTTGACACAGAAGATGGCCCAGTGAAGAGATTAAACTCTACTGGGTAAGGAGAGTAGGAGCAACTGAGAGAGGCATTGTCTCATATCTATAACTCAAAGGGGGATGAACAAACATCTCTTCTGCAAATGGAGGGAAGCCTGCTCTGGTGATTAGTGAGATCTGTGCAGCAGCAATGGGTTGAGCACCGGGTGCTCCATCGGTGTGGTGTGTACAGTGTAATATAGGCGCTTCCTAAACATCTGAATTATTTGAACATACTGAAATTCTCTATGGTAATTACCAATGTTGGTTATGGCTGTTCACAGTCCCCCATAAATCATGAGACTCAAGTACTAGAAGCTCACATTTTACACCTGTTTCTCCTCTTTCCAGTGCAGAAGAACAAGGTGGTCACCCACTATGCTATTAAAAGAGAAGATACGGGAAGATTTTTCATCTATGAAGAAAGATTTTTTATCTGTGTCCATGATCTGGTCATTTACTATCAACATCACCTAAAAGGCCACAACTGCCTACCGCTCACACCGTTTATAAAAGTAAGAGATAGCTGCTCTTTAGCTCCCTTGTCTCCTCCTCCCATGCTCATCTCCAGGACTTCTCCAGAGCTTCCCCATCCTCTGGAACTCTCTACCCCAATTTATCAGACTATCGCCTACTCTGCTCACTTTTAGGCGATCTCTGAAAACGTATCCCTTCAGGGAAGCCTATCCTGCCCTCAGCTAATAATGGAATTTTATATTCCTCCTACCAGTCCATCCCCCACAGTTACTACCTTTTGTACCACTAGCCCCTCCCTCTTAGATTGTAAGCTCCCAGGATCAGGGCCCTCCTAGCCCTCTTGTATTGAACTGTATTGTTGCTGTACTCTGCAGGAGTCAGGGCTGGTGGTTAGCAGCAGGCATAATCCATGAAAATAGCAAAAGTCAGGACAGTCAGCAGAAAAATCTGAGAACACAACAAAGTTCAGAGCGGGCAGCAGACAGTAGAGAAATGTGAGAACATAGCAAAGGTCAGGGCAGGCAGCAGACAGTAGAGAAATATGAGAACAAAGCAAAGGTCAGGGCAGGCAGCAGACAACAGAGAAATCTGAGAACACAACAAAGTTCAGAGCGGGCAGCAGACAGTAGAGAAATGTGAGAACATAGCAAAGGTCAGGGCAGGCAGCAGACAGAGAAATATGAGAACATAGCAAAGGTCAGGGCAGGCAGCAGACAGTAGAGAAATATGAGAACATAGCAAAGGTCAGGGCAGGCAGCAGACAGTAGAGAAATATGAGAACAAAGCAAAGGTCAGGGCAGGCAGCAGACAACAGAGAAATATGAGAACATAGCAAAGGTCAGGGCAGGCAGCAGACAACAGAGAAATATGAGAACACAGCAAAGGTTAGCACGGGCAGCAGACTATAGAGAAATATGAGAACATAGCAAAGGTCGGGGCAGGCAGCAGCAGAAGAAGTATACAACTACAGTAAGTCTCCTACTTATGAATGATTTCCATTGCGGAAGTCCGTTTGTAAGTCCAAATTGTTCATGTCCAACAAAGGTCAGCGCTTGCAGGCAATGGCTGCGAGTGCTGATCAATGTGTACTGGCGGGGGGGGGGTCTCTCTGTTGGAACACAAAGGCACAGCGAGGGAGATTGCCACACCAACATTGCTTGTGTTGGTATGGCGATCTGTCAGTGTTTTTTTTATTCAAAAAAGGAACTGAGTGTGTGTACTCAATTTCCATGTTCACATCTTTGAAAGTTTTCAAATTAAACTCTTCTATGTCCAGTAGGGTACTTACCCTGGGTGTGCTGATATACTCATTCTGTCTTCCATGCTCCCACTGCTCCAAGGCCTTGATCCTGACCATGCTGTACTGCTGAATGGATCCTCCTGAGCCAGCCTGAGCCTGGAGGATAGCCCCCCAAGACCCTCCCAGGCCACTGACAGTCTCCTCAGCACTCCACCTTCCACCCAACTCCCCAGCTGGCCTGACTATCCCTAGCCCATATTTATGGGCTGGCCAACCACTCTACCAAGGCCTCCAAACCTGGAACTGGTTAGACTCCCACAAACATGCAGATTAGGTCTCTACCCCTCCTGCCTACTGGCTTCTGGAAGTTTCCTATGGTCCTCCAGTACCAGGTGGAGTCCCAACCTGTTAAGTCTTCCAGCTTGGCGTGCAGTAACCCAACCCTAATCACAGGCCCACTCCGTTACCATGAGTCATACACAGGGCTTTTTTTCTCAGAGAATAGGTGCAGGAACTCCCCCTTCTGAGTCACTTCTTGTTTCCGCCCCCTCCACCTCCAAGCCCCGTCCCTTGGTTCCACCCCCTACTATAATTTTGTGGGGCTAAGCAATTTTTATGGAATTTGTTAATGATAACAAGAAAAGCAATAAAATAGATCCTCCGCAGCCAGCACAAATAGACCCCCTCAGCAACAATAGACCTCCGTGGAAAAATAGATCCCCCAGCAGCCAACATCAATAGACCTTCCAGCACACTCCTTGCCATCACATACATTTAGTGCTGGAGGTGCTGGAAGGTCTGGTCATACACAATAGATTTTCCTACACTCTTCTTGTAGCACACTACAGGGTGCTACATATATTACATTTTGGTTCACATTAAATTTACTTACAAGAGTGTGTTTTGCCCTGATAGAATCCCAGCCACATGCAGGACACCTGGGAGAGGACCTCAGCAGACTTTACCTTGGAGGAAAAAGTGTATTGGACTAAATGTGCTGGCATGTCTCTCTGGAAAGGGAAGTGGAAAGAGGGAAGAAGAAAAGTCCTTATACAGACCATTTCTGAAGGTTTGTGGATGACAATAATGAAGTAAGGTGGGCCAAGACCTTGTATCCTGGTTCCCAGTTGCTAGCATGTTCAACCACACCTGTACCATATTGCCAGTCTCTAATGCCTGCAGTATGCCATAAGAATATGCCTTGCATATTAATAAACATGTTGATTGGCTGAATAAATTGGTGCACTCTATACTTCTCCACAGTCATGGCATTTAGGTTTAAAGTTCACTGTACAAGAACTGGTTTTACAGAATTCTTTAACAACAAAATTATCCATAATGGAGAGAGGTGCAATGAAGCTCTGGTCCATAGCTTGCTGGATTTAATTGTCCACCTGACAATGACAGTGTTCTACCAGTGCTTTAGGTCCAGCATTTCATTAACCAATCTGTGTGTGCTGAAGAAGTCTAAGCTCCTCCAACCTTTCCTAGAGAGTCAACAGGTAAGAGTTTCTTATCTCTATCAAGAGGGGTGCACACTTTGGCCTTGGATGTAAAATGACCTTGTAACGGCACTGGTCAGAAGGTCTAGTCATCTGAACCCCCAAGACATATATTGTAAAACTTTTAATCTATTAACCTTAGCCAGTGGGCTATAGGTGACCTACACACTAAGTCCAATTGCACAAATTTGGAATAAAATGTCCCCAATCCTGCATGTCTTGTCACTACCTCTTCATTAACATGATAACGACCCCAAACACACCTCCAAGATGACCATCGCCTTGCTAAAGAAGCTGGGGGTAAAGGTGATGGACTGGCCAAGCGTGTCTCCAGACCTAAACCCTATTGAGCATCTGTGGGGCATCCTCAAATGAAAGGTGGAGGAGCGCAAGGTCTCTAACATCCACCAGCCCCGTGATGACGTCATAGAGGAGTGGAAGACGGAAGGTGGAGGAGAGTAAGGTCTCTAACATCCACCAGCCCCGTGATGTCATCATAGAGGAGTGGAAGACAGAAGGTGGAGGAGCGCAAGGTCTCTAACATCAACCACCCTCGTGATGTCATCATGGAGGAGTGGAAGAGGACTCCAGAGGCAACCTGTGAAGCTCTGGTGAACTCCATGCCCAAGAGGGTTAAGGCAGTGCTGGAAAATAGTGGTGGCCACACAACATATTGACACTTTGGGCCCAGTTTGGACCTTGTCACTTAGGGGTGGACTCACGTTTGTTGCCAATGGTTAGACATTAATGGCGGTGTGTTGAGTTATTTTGAGGGGACAGCAAATTTACATGTTATACAAGCTGTACACTGACTACATCACATTGTAGCAAAGTGTCATTTCTTCAGTGTTGTCACATGAAAAGATAGAATCAAATATTGACTAAAATGTGAGGGGTGTATTCACTTCTGAGAGATACTGTAAATCCAGTTGCACAAATTTTAAATAAAATGTCCTCAGTCCTAGTTACGTATGTCTTGTCACTACCTCTCCATTAACTTTACCTCATTACACAGAGTTTTTTGAAAGAAAAGAGGCAAAGAATGGGATTGAGATTCTGAAGAAACTGAACCACAAGAATATCATTGAATTGTATGCCTTGTGTACCACCAAGGATCCTGTTTATATTGTCACAGAGTTTATGGAAAAAGACCTTCTCAGCCTTCTATGTGGTCAGTAAACGCCTCCATTTTTAATTATAAAAGTAAGAACCAAACGCAAACACAGCCCTATATGTAATAATCAGGTCACCATGTTATCCAAGCAGTATTTCTACTAACTCACAAGTGCTGATTGGTTCTTCCCTTACAGAGAATCAACTGCACTTTATGAACTTTACAGCTTGGACAAAAAAAAAAACGAAGAAAACTTGTCTCATTCCGGTGTCTGAATGAGAAGAGACCATGCTGGACTAGAGAGGGAATCACATGTACAGTATATATACCAGGGGCGGACTGACCATTTGGAAACTTGGGCACTAACCGAGAGCCCGGGGTCAGTAGGGGACCCCATGAGATGCCCCTGGTACTCTTTTCATAGGCTTTTTTGAGTTTGGGCAAGGACACAAGGGCCCCATGATCCCCTATTGAGGGCCCGGGGTCAGTAGGGGGCCCTATGAGATGCCCCTGGTACCTTTTTCATAGGCTTTTTTGAGTTTGGACAATGACACAGGGGCCCCATGATCCCCTATTGCCCAGGGGCCCCATGAGTTGTCAGTCCGCCCCTGATATATACATATTCTAATTCCCACTTTCTCTCTGTAGGGGAAGAAGGAACCCACCTAACAGACCCAGACCTCCTGCACATCGCTGATCAAGTGGCGGACGGCATGGCCTACCTGGAAGTAAAAGGCGTGCTACATCTGGACTTGATGTGTAGCAGCATCCTGGTCGGAGACAACTTCCTTTGCAAAATCTTCCAATTTGGATTTGCCATCCAGAAAAAGGTCTGACCCAAAATAGACTGTCAGTCAGAAAAGAAAACTTTTGACCACAGAGGGGAAAAAACTCCCTACAAGTATCTACAAAATCACAGATCCGTTCCTTTCTCTGTCCTGAAGTAATGTAAACTTGAATAATGTGAGAAAGCAATCAGCACAGTCACAAATTACGAACATAAAAAAAAAAACAACTCAAAAATGAAAAATGACACCGTCAGAGAGATCGTACAACACCCCCAAAATCAAACAAATATACATAAATGGTGTAGCGCAACCTCCATAAAATTACTCACAAGTAATACAAAATGTCCAAATAAAATAAAGGATATAAGTGGTTTTCGGGACAGAGCCACGCTAGTGACATCATAACGCGCCCATACTGCTTGGGGATTGCTGTTTGATAAGATCGATAGAGACATATATGTGACATCCCAGGTGCCCACTGCGCATGCGCGTGTAGTGCTGCGCCTCCTGAATGGCCCCGTAGTCTTCTGCGACCTGTCACACGTGTCCCACAAGACTTCGGGGAGGGAGGGTAG
Source organism: Staurois parvus (assembly GCF_062004578.1). Lineage (NCBI taxonomy): Eukaryota > Metazoa > Chordata > Amphibia > Anura > Ranidae > Staurois > Staurois parvus. Next base: position 158,506 of record NW_028319272.1, read on the forward strand.
GAGGACAACTTCAGTTTCCAATCGCCTAAGTGATCGCAGCAGAAGTGGGATCTGGTACCTCTTAAGTTGGGGGTACCCGTTCCACTCCCCAAAGGTGCCAATCCTTAATGGGGAGCGGGGGACCAATCTTTAACCCCTTGCCTACCGAGCACTTATACCCCCTTCTTTACTAGGCCAATTTTCAGCTTTCAGCGCTGTCGCACTTTGATTGACAATTGCGCGGTCATGCAAGATTATACCCTTATGAACTTTTTATCATTTTTTTCTCACAAATAGAGCTTTCTTTTGGTGGTATATTAATTGCCGCTGGGCACTTTACTTTTTGCGCTATAAACAAAAAAAGTACAAAAAAAAGTGAAAAAAAAGGTTTCTTTGTTTCCATTATAAAATTTTTCAAACAGGTAATTTTTCTCCTTCACTGATGTGCGTTGATGAGGCAGCACTGATGGGCACTGATAGGCGGCACTGATAGGCAGCGCTGAAGGGCACTGATAGGCAGCACTAATGAGGTGTCACGGATAGGTGGCACTGATATGTGGCACAGATAGGCGACACTGATAATGGGTACTGATAGACAGCACTGATAGGTGGCACTGACTGGCATCACTGCTGGGCACTGACTGGCGGCACTGCTGGGCACTTACTGGCACAACCGCTGGGCACTGACTGGTGGCACTGACTGGCAGCACTGCTGGGCTGCACTGATGGGCACTGGTGGGTGGCACTGGTGGACACAGGTGGGTGGGCACAGGTGGGTGGGACTACTGGGCACAGGTAGGTGGCACTTATGGGCACAGGTAGTGACACTGCTGGGTGGCACAGGTGGGGGCACTGCTGGGCACAGGTGGGCGGAACTTGTGTGTGGCACTGCTGGGCACCGATCATCAGGGCACTGATGAACAGTGCCCTGATGATCGGTGCCGATCCCCGCTCTGACAACTGCCGGTTCTCGGCAGTACTTTCCTCACGATCTGACAGCGTGAGGAAAGTACAGCCGAGAACCGGCATTTGCATTTCCCTGTGATCAGCGTGTCATTGGACGCGGCTGATCACGTGTTAAAAGGCCGCTGTGATTGGCCTTTTACCACGTCACGTGATCAGCTGTGTCCGTAGAACACAGCGATCACGGAGATCGCCGGGTGCGCGCCCTCGGGGGCGTGCAGGAGAGCGCGTTCTGGGAGGACGTCATATGACGTCCACCCAGAACTGGCTGGCCGCAGTGCAGCCGTCATTCGGCAAGTAGTTAAAGCAAAACTTCCCCTTTTGAGGAAGTTCCGCGCATGCGTGAGTAGCGCTGCGCTTCCTGAATGGCCCCATAGTCTTCTAGGACCTGTCACACGTGTCCCGCAAGACTTCAGGGAGGGAGGGTAGGAGGACAACTTCCGTTTCCAATCACCTAGGCGATCGCAGCGGAAGTGGGAGCGGGTACCTGTCAAATTCGGGTACCCGTCCCCCCCCCCCCCCCCCGCTCCACAAAGGTGCCAATCCTTAATGGGGAGCGGGGGACCAATCTTTAAAGCGGAACTTCCCCTTTTGGGTGGAACTTTGCTTTAAGTAATTCAAACTTGCCTTACCATGCCTTTCTTAAAGTTTGAATAGATCACTATCACCACATGAATATTATTTCATGAGAAAAGCTGCAATGTCTGAAAATATTTTCATGGAATGTACATAAAACATCCATACTACCTGGAATGTACATAAAACATCCATACTACCATATTCCCATGAATAACCTTTGAAGACTACAGGTTGACATGAGAGGTCTTCTTTTTTTGGCGGGGTGCACGATTTTAGCAGTTTAGGGCAAATGTCTTATCGCTTAAAAGCTAGTATTGTCATTAACAAGAATGTTTTTCTTCATCCTTCAGGGTAATCCTTTTACTCTAGAAGATGTTACTGCTCCAATACAGTGGATGCCACCAGAGGTTCTAGAGAAGGGGAGATTTTCCAACAAAACAGATGTGTGGTCTTTCGGAATTGTGCTGTATGAGATTTTCACCCTGGGCCAAACCCCGTATACAAGTAAGATTCATTTCCTCTGCAGCTCTAGAATTCCCTTTGATGGGAAAGTTTCCCCATAGAAACAAGAAGCAGCGAAATGTTGGTACCAGGGGCGGACTGACCATTCGAGCACTCAGGCCCTGCCAAGGGCCAGGGTCAGTAGGGGGCCCCATGAAATGCCCCTAGTACCTTTTTTAAAGGCTTTTTTGAGTGTTGGCAATAGACTATAGACTACTGACCCCTCCACTCTGTGTTACATACTACTGACCCCTGAACTCTGTGTTACATACTACTGACCCCTGAACTCTGTGTTATAGACTACTGACCCCTGAACTCTGTGTTATAGACTACTGACCCCTGAACTCTGTGTTATAGACTACTGACCCCTGAACTCTGTGTTACAGACTACTGACCCCTGAACTCTGTGTTACAGACTACTGACCCCTGAACTCTGTGTTACAGACTACTGACCACTGAACTCTGTGTTATAGACTACTGACCCCTGAACTCTGTGTTATAGACTACTGACCCCTGAACTCTGTGTTATAGACTACTGACCCCTGAACTCTGTGTTATAGACTACTGACCCCTGAACTCTGTGTTATAGACTACTGACCCCTGAACTCTGTGTTATAGACTACTGACCCCTGAACTCTGTGTTATAGACTACTGACCCCTGAACTCTGTGTTATAGACTACTGACCCCTGAACTCTGTGTTATAGACTACTGACCCCTCCACTCTGTGTTATAGACTACTGACCCCTCCACTCTGTGTTATAGACTACTGACCCCTCCACTCTGTGTTATAGACTACTGACCCCTCCACTCTGTGTTATAGACTACTGACCCCTCCACTCTGTGTTATAGACTACTGACCCCTCCACTCTGTGTTATAGACTACTGACCCCTCCACTCTGTGTTATAGACTACTGACCCCTGATCTCTGTTTTATAGACTACTGACCCCTCTACTCTGCGTTATAGACTACTGACCCCTCTACTCTGCGTTATAGACTACTGACCCCTGATCTCTGTTTTATAGACTACTGACCCCTGAACTCTGTGTTATAGACTACTGACCCCTGATCTCTGTGTTACATACTACTGACCCCTGAACTCTGTGTTATAGACTACTGACCCCTCCACTCTGTGTTATAGACTACTGACCCCTCCACTCTGTGTTATAGACTACTGACCCCTGATCTCTGCGTTATAGACTACTGACCCCTCTACTCTGCGTTATAGACTACTGACCCCTCTACTCTGCGTTATAGACTACTGACCCCTGATCTCTGTTTTATAGACTACTGACCCCTGAACTCTGTGTTATAGACTACTGACCCCTGATCTCTGTGTTACATACTACTGACCCCTGAACTCTGCGTTATAGACTACTGACCCCTGAACTCTGCGTTATAGACTACTGACCCCTGATCTCTGTGTTACATACTACTGACCCCTCCACTCTGCGTTATAGACTACTGACCCCTGAACTCTGTTTTATAGACTACTGACCCCTGAACTCTGTGTTACATACTACTGACCCCTGAACTCTGTGTTACATACTACTGACCCCTGAACTCTGTGTTACATACTACTGACCCCTGAACTCTGCGTTATAGACTACTGACCCCTGAACTCTTTAAGCCTTCCTTACTTTTTAATGCAGTCTTGCTAGGTTATCTTCTTATTAAAAATTAAAAAAAAAATGAAAACAAAAGTGCATCCTGGGTTATCTATGATCTCTTCCATGATGTTCAGGTAGGTCTCCGCTCCTCTGGGGTTGTCTACTCCTGCTGTAAAGTGAACCTGTCGGTTTGTTGTGAATAGGAATAGCACAGGGTCCTTTTAAGAGCTGGTGACAAAAAAAAAACTGGATACCATTGGAAGCACAACTGACTTGGGAGTGACACACTGGGAAATCCAGGAAGGGAGGAAGGGTGCTGTGTGTACTTGAGAAACGGAAGTAATCAGAGGCAATCATGCCATTACTTTAATTGCTCTTCTTAGACAAGGAAGCTGTCTTCACTGGAGTCTGTCTCAAATTCTTGGGGAAACTTTGGGAACTCAGAGTATGTGGCTCTCTAGAGAGACACTGTGTGCTGGCAACTTTACAAGAAAGAGCTACTGTTTTTAGGACCTGGACACAAGGCTCATTTCTCGCTAGAAAGGGGAATTTAATGTGTAGTCCAATATGGAGGATCAGGCAGTGCGGATGAGTTTTTACAGGAAAATTAAGATTTGCCCATAACTTCATCTGCCTAAATTTCCAGAATTTTTTCAAGCATGGTTCTCACTGAAGGTGAATTTTTCCATCTTATGTTTTCCATCTTACTTACCATTATTATTTTGTCTTCCCAGCTCTTAAAAGTTTGGAGGAGGTGCGTACAAAGGTGACATCAGGATACAGACTGCCCCAGCCTCCCCTGTGCGCTGGTGACATCTACAGTCTGATGCTGAGGTGTTGGCACCAGGACCTGAATAGCCGACCCACATTTCAGGAGATTGTGGAAAGCAACATTTTTAAACAGCGGTCATCACAGTTGGCTCTCCTTTGAAGCATTACTAGCCGATGTATTATATAAAACGTTACTAAATTGTGTTACTTTGCTCTACCTAAACTATATTGCCAAAAGTATTGGGCCAGCCCTCCAAATCATGTGGTTCAGGTGTTCCAATCATCTCCATGGCCACAGGCAGGGGCGGACTGACCATTTGAAAACTTGGGCACTGCCCGAGGGCCCGGGGTCAGTAGGGGGCCCCATGAGATGCCCCTGGTACCTTTTTCATAGGCTTTTTTGAGTTTGGGCAAGGACACAGGGGCCCCATGATCCCCTATTGCCCGGAGGCCCCATGAGTTGTCAGTCCACCCCTGGTCACAGGTGTATACAATCAAGCCCCTAGGCATGCAGACTGCTTCTGCAAACATTGGTGAAAGAATGGGTCGCTCTCAGGAGCTCAGTGACTCCAAGCGTGGTCCCGTGATAGGTTGTCACCTGTGCAATAAGTCCATCCGTGACCATTCCTGGCTACTAAATATTCCACGCTCAACTGTTAGTGGGATTATAACAAAGTGGAAGCAACTGGGAATAACAGCCACTCAGCCACCAAGTGGTAGGCCACGTCACATGACAGAACGGGGTCAGCGCATGCTGAAGCGCACAGTGCGCAGAAGTCGCCAACTGTCTGCAGAGTCAATAGCTAAAGACCACCAAACTTGGTGTGGCCTTCAGATGAGCCCAACAACAGTGTAGAGAGCTTCATGGAATGGGTTTCCATGGCCGAGCAGCTGCATCCAAGCCTTACATCACCAAGTGCAATGCAAAGCGTTGGATGCCGTGGTGTAAAGCACGCCGCCACTGGACTCTAGAGCAGCAGAGACCTGTTCTCTGGAGGGACCAATCACACTTCTTTGTCTGGCATTCCGATGGATGTGTCTGGGTTTGGCGATTGCCAGGGGAAGGGTACTTGCCTGACTGCATTGTGCCAAGTGTAAAGTTTGGTGGAGGGGGGATTATGGTGTGGGGTTGTTTTTCAGGGGTTGGCCTTGGCCCCCTAGTTCCAGTGAAGGGAGCTCTTAAGACATCAGCATACCAAGACATTTTGGACAATTTCATGCTCCCAACTTTGTGGGAAGAGTTTGGGGATGGTCCCTTCCTGTTCCAACATGACTGCCCACCAGTGCACAAAGCAAGGTCCATAAAGACATGGAGGAGCCAGTTTGGGGTGGAGGAACTTGACTGTCCTGCACAGAGTCCTGACCTCAACCCCAGAGAACACCTTTGGGATGAATTAGAGCGGAGACTGCGAGCCAGGCCTCCTCCCCCGACATCAGTGCCTGACCTCACAAATGTGCTTCTGGAAGAATGGTCCAACCTTCCCATAGACACCCTCCTAAACCTTGTGGACGGCCTTCCCAGAAGAGTTGAAGCTGTTATAGCTGCAAAGGGCGGGGCCAACCCAATATTGAACCCTACGGACTAAGACTGGGGGGCCATTAAAGTTCATGTGCGTGGAAAGGGCGGGGCCAACTCAATATTGAACCCTACGGACTACGACTGGGGGGGCATTACAGGTCATGTGTGTGTGTAAGGGCCGGCCGACCAATATTTTTGGCAATATAGTTTACCATACAGAAGGTAAGAATGTGTCTGGAGATAGCGCCTTCCTGTGGAACACAAAACTAGCTAGGGGGTGGCCTCAGTGTGCGGAATGGTTCTGCCTGTCTAATGCAGGAAAAATTATATATTGTACAGGCCTATAATGTTTGTTTTTCAAAATATATATATGTAAACTGGGAACTGTGCTCTCATCACTTTACTAAATCCTAAAAGGAAATTACAAAAAAAAAAAAAAAAAGATCATCGATGTATCCAGAGTGCCGAGATTCTATTCTGATACATACTATACTTTATGTTGCATCCACAAACTCCAGGCAACAGCTAAATACACATTTACAATAGATATATAGAAAGTAGTTTTCATAGCAAAGGATTGAACACTTATACACACAGGACTGACATCCAGGCAGATTCCTTTATCTAATGATATTTGCAATGAATATATAACTGGATTAAATTGTGTTTTACAATTGTCTGGGTTCTACTTTTATTTCATCCATGACTTAGCATTGCTTAAAGGAAATAGAAGGAATGCCATTGCGGAGTTTTAGCTTTCTGGTTGTCATTCTGATCCTGTGGTTTCAGTACCTTGATTCACCAACAAACAATACGCACAGGGGCGGACTGACCATTTGGAAACTTGGGCATTGCCAGAGGGCCCGGGGTCAGTAGGGGGCCCCATGAGATGCCCCCGGTACCTTTTTCATAGGCTTTTTTGAGTTTGGGCAAGGACACAGGGGCTCCATGATCCCCTATTGCCCGGGGGCCCCATGAGTTGTCAGTCCGCCCCTGAATACGCATGAGGGAGTTGATGACTCCAGCCCCCCCCCCACATTCCTAATCTGCGCACTTGTTCTGGGTCAGCGGCAAAGAATGTGTCAAAGGCAAAGGATGAGGATGACAGATAGAGGGATGGTAACTTTAGAAGGTCAGCAATGGTAGACTCCAGGAAAGAGTAAAAAAAAGTTTGACAACCAGACATGTAATTCACAACAAAAGATTCCCGGAGCACCGTGGGTTTAGATTGGTCCACCGCTCCCCATTAAGGATTGGCACCTTTGGGGGGGCGGGGGAGCGGGTACCCGAATTTGACAGGTACCCGCTCCCACTTCCGCTGTGATCGCCTAGAAGCGGAAGTTGTCCTCCTACCCTCCCTCCCCGAAGTCTTGTGGGACATGTGACAGGTCCCAGAAGACTATGGGGCCATTCAGGAAGCGCTGTGCTACTCACACATGCGCAGTGGGCACCCGAATGTGAAGTCGCAAGCTGTCACAGCCAGGTGCCCACACTGAAAAAGCCAGCCTCCTGGAATCCAGGACGGCCGGTGAAACGGGCTGCAGGGGACACACCACGGGACCGAGGGACAGGTAAGTGGCTTTTTTTTTTTTTAAAAGTCAGCAGCTACAGTTTTTGTTGTTGCTGACTTTTATATTTTTGACAGGATAAGTGGAACTCCGCTTTAACAACAAAAGATTCCTGGAGCACCACGGGTTAACTAAAGAGTCAGCAAAAGCACTTCCCTTTCAGGCACGCTGTCAGTGATAGAAAAATCAGTTTGAGTATTATAAACAAGAATGTTCTGTTTAAAAAAAAAAAAGGAGATAAGGAGACACTGGAAAACAGCCTGGAGCTCCACCTACTGGTTAGACAGCAGAATACAATTCTTTTGTTTGCAATATACTGTACCAGATTTACTTAAAACCAAGAAAAATATTTCTTAAAATGTCATTGTAGAAAGTGACATGTAAAGTGACATGTAAAGTGACATGTAAAGTGACATGTTTTCCTGCACGACCTACAAGAAAGGTCCTGTCACAGACTAAAACCAAAAGAAGGGACTGCACAGGCTCTGTACACCAAGGAAGCAGAGATCACATATGTCACCCGGATCTGTCATTTAGGGGATGCTATTCTCATGCTGCTTCTGTTTGTAAACAAACCAACCACCTGGAAACATATCATTTAGGGGATGACAGATCCCCATCCAGCTTCTGTCTGTAAACAAAACAACCATAATGAATCTGTCATTTAGGGGATGTCAGATTCCCATCCAGGTTCTGTTTGTAAACAAACCAACCCCCAGGAATCTGTAATTTATTGGACGACAGATCCCCATCCAGCTCCTACTTGTAAAAAAAAAAAAAACCCAGGAATCTGTCATTTAGGGGATGACAGATCCCCATCCAGCTTCTGTCTGTAAACAAATAACCCCCAGGAATCTATCATTTAGGGGATGACAGATCCCCATCCAGCTTCTGTCTGTAAACAAACAAACTGCCAGGAATCTATCATTTAGGGGATGGCAGATCCACATTGGATTTTTGTTTGTAAACAAAGCAACCCCCAGGAATCTGTCATTTAGGGGATGGCAGATCCACATTGGATTTTGTTTGTAAACAAAGCAACCCCCAGGAAACTGTCATTTAGTGGATGACAGATCACCATCCAGCTTCTCTTTGTAAACAAACCAACTCCCAGGAATCTATAATTTATTGGATGACAGATCCACACCCAGCTCCTGCTTGTAAACAAAATAACCCCCAGGAATCTGTCATTTAGGGATGAAAGATCTCTATTAATTTCTGTTTGTAAACAAGCCAACCCACCAGAAATCTATCATTTAGGGGATGACAGATCCCCATCCAGCTTCTGTCTGTAAACAAACAAACTGCCAGGAATCTGTCATTTAGGGGATGACAGCTTTGCATTATATTTTGTTTGTAAACAAAGCAACCCAGACACATCCCCATCCAGCTTCTGTCTGTAAATAAACAAACTGCCAGGAATTTGTCATTTAGGGGGTGGAAGATCTGCACTGGATTTTGTTTGTAAACAAAGAAACCCCCAGGAATCTATCATTTAGGGGATGACAGATCCCCATCCAGCTTCTCTTTGTAAACAAACCAACCCCCAGGAATCTGTCATTTAGGGGATGACAGTTCCGCATTAAATTTTGTTTGTAAACAAAGCAACCCAGACACATCCCCATCCAGCTTCTGTTTGTAATCAAATAACCCCCAGGAATCTGTCATTTAGGGGATGACAGATCCACATACAGCTTCTGTTTGTAAACAGCCCCCAAGTATCTGTGATTTATGGGGTGTCAGATCCCCATCCATCATAAAGGGGGTCACCATCAAAAAGGGGGTCACCACAAATTGTATCCAGCTTTATTTCTTGTCCCGGACTGAAGAAAGTTGAGCAGGTGACTTTCTTGCTCCCCTCCCTCCTCTCTGCTCTGTGGAGAGGTGTGACAACAACGAGGAAGTAGAATTCAGCCGGTGGTGACCCAGTAATTACTTAAGACTGACCCAGCCGGTAAGATTTACATATTTGTGTGGCCTTGAACCCTCCACACCCTAATTCTTCCAGGAGTCATCCCTCCGCTGGAAATTCCCTGCTGACTTTTCCTGGCCATGCAGCCACCAGGACTCTCATTCTGACCCTGGCTTCTGGTATGGACGGTTATGTGATCATGACAATGGCAGTGCACAGGTATGTCAGCCTCTGGGACTTCGATGGCTGCGGGACGGAGGAGCTGAGCTTCAAGGCCGGTGACCTCTTCCAAATTGTGGACCCAAAAGGGGACTGGTGGCTGGTGGAGAGAATCAACGCCCTCGGTGGTAAGACCGGCGAAACGGGATTCGTGCCTTGCAATTACCTGGCGGAGGAAGGGTCAGTGCAGGAGCAGCAGTAAGTGCCGAATTCGAGTTTTACATTAAAGGTCAAGTAAGCGAAGAAATTTGAGGGGAGAGATAGGAGCCTGTGAAGGTCGCAGCATTGTAGAATGGTTTACTTCGTATGTATTTGTTGTGGTTGCCGAGTAATCTGCAGTGTAAAAACATATGTTTTCATCTGCCCTGCTGTCGGTGCTGACCTCTCCTTTACCCGGCTGTCATGGTGATCCAGCTGCTTCACGCAAGTACCCAGTTCTCTCTCTGACTTGAAGCCAGAGACAGCCAGGCAGCGAATATTGTCCAGTCAGCAATGCACGTCTCCTTATTTCGCAGGGGCGGACTGACCATTTGGAAACTCAGACACTACCTAAGGGCCCGGGGTCAGTAGGGGGCCCCATGAGATGCCCCTGGTACCTTTTTCATAGGCTTTTTTGAGTTTGGGAAAGGACACAGGGGCCCCATGATCCCCTATTGCCCAGGGGCCCCATGAGTTGTAGGTTATTAATCTGAATGCCTGTGTGAGAAGCTTCAGATGAAAGCAGTAGAACCGCTGCTAAGGGTAGATTTTTATTTGAAATGTTTTATTTGGGGCTGATTCCCTTTAAAGTGTTCCCTTTCCCTTTATATATGTAAGCTGTTGTTGCTGAGTAATCAGCAGTGGAAATCTACCAATTTGGATCTATGACACTATTGGAGTCCGGTACGCCACCAATCAGGGTTCAATATTAGTGAAAAAAGAGGAAGAAGTAATAATCAGCGCAAATCCTGAAACCGAGTCCAGAACAGTGTGTTAGTAGGAAGTGATGGTTGGGGTGACTTGGATTGGGGGGGTCCGCGGGGCACTCAGGGCAAGCTCCATACAGTACTGTAGCAGACTCTGTGTGAAGGAGAGAAGGAGAGGCGCCTGTAAGTGCAGCACAACACTTTACTGTAGTATAAAGGTAGGAACTCTCACAGGTATGTGGATTACTACAGGCGTGTTACAGTAAGGTGTCACACCAACACAGAGCGGCTGCCATCGGTGCTCCCTGTGCCCGCGTCTCGCTGCGACAGCGTGGTGGCTGGAGGGAGACAGCTGTGGAGCCGGCCGGCGTGCACGTCCACAATGGCAGCTAGAGCGCAACGTCGGCGTGATGACGTCACTGACCAGGATGCAATACGACGCGTTTCAGAGTATGCACTGGCCTCTAGTGGCGGAAGCACGATCCTTTGTCAAGCTGTGACACCCACTGTGCCCATTATGAGGGGTTACCACCATCCCTGTGCTGAGTTCCCGGGTCTGTACACCCGCTGTGCCCATTGTGAGGGGTCCCCACCATCCCTGTGCTGAGTTCCCGGGTCTGTACACCCGCTGTGCCCATTGTGAGGGGTTCCCACCATCCCTGTGCTGAGTTCCCGGGTCTGTACACCAGCTGTGCCCATTGTGAGGGGTCCCCACCATCCCTGTGCTGAGTTCCCGGGTCTGTGCCCATTATGAGTGGTTCCCATCATCCCTGTGCTGTGTTCCCGGGTCTGTACACCCGATGTGCCCATTATGAGGGGTTCCCACCATCCCTGTGCTGAGTTCCCAGTTCTGTACACCCGCTGTGCCCATTATGAGGGGTTCCCACCATCCCTGTGCTGAGTCCCCGGGTCTATACACCTGCTGTGCCCATTATGAGGGGTTCCCACCATTCCTGTATTGAGTCCCTGGGTCTGAACACCCGCTGTGCCCATTATGAGGGGTTTCCCCAGCCCAAGGGGATTATATTTATCTTAAATTATGGAGAAGCCAGGACACACATAGGTGGGCAAAGTCAGACAAAACTCCGAGGTGTGCAGGAGCAGAGTCAGGAATGATATCAGGGAGATCACACCTATAGGAGAAGTAGGGGTGGCCTCAGCCTACAACTAATAGATCACATTCAGGTGGAATGGTCCATTACATTGTGGGTGTGCAGAGTCTCCTCCGGTTCTGGGAAGAAGGTGTAGCAGAAAAACATTTTGCTGTGTGGTTTCCCATGCTGGATAAAGTCAGAACAATCGCTGTGACTCACTGAGAAGTGATCAGACAGGTACACCGGGGGCGGAGCCACAGACATGGAATGACAGCGACACCCAAAGGTGACAAATGAGGGTTAGATATTATTATTATATTGTATTTTTATTTTGTTGAATATTAATATAAATGATTATAAAAATATGTATTATTATTATTGGTTTATTAGTAATATTATTATTTTTATTGCTATTTTGTATTATTATTATATCTTATAAGTGTATATATATAATGTTATTATTAGTAGCAGTAATAATGATCACCAGGATAATAAAAAAGATGTATTATTATTTATTTCAGGTACTTATATATCGCCGTCAATTTATGCCGCGCTTTACATATATATTGTACATTCACATCAGTCCCTAACCCTCAAGGGGTGTACAATCTAAGGTCCCTAACCCTCAAGGGGCGTACAGTCTAAGGTAACTAACCCTCAAGGAGCGTTCAATCTAAGGTCCCTAACCCTCAAGGGGCGTACAATCTAAGGTCCCTAACCCTCAAGGGGCGTACAATCTAAGGTCCCTAACCCTCAAGGGGCGCACAATCTAAGGTCCCTAACCCTCAAGGGGTGTACAATCTAAGGTCTCTAACCCTCAAGGGGCGTACAATCTAAGGTCCCTAACCCTCAAGGGGCGTACAATCTAAGGTCCCTAACCCTCAAGGGGCGTACAATCTAAGGTCCCTAACCCTCAAGGGGTGTACAATCTAAGGTCCCTAACCCTCAAGGGGCGTACAATCTAAGGTCCCTAACCCTCAAGGGGTGTACAATCTAAGGTCCCTAACCCTCAAGGGGTGTACAATCTAAGGTCCCTAACCCTCAAGGGGTGTACAATCTAAGGTCCCTAACCCTCAAGGGGTGTACAATCTAAGGTCCCTAACCCTCAAGGGGTGTACAATCTAAGGTCCCTAACCCTCAAGGGGCGTACAATCTAAGGTCCCTAACTCACATTCATACATACACATACTAGGGACAATTTAGACAGGATCCAATTAACCTCCCAGCATGTCTTTGGAGTGTGGGAGGAAACCGGAGTACCCGGAGGAAACCCACGCAGGCACAGGGAGAACATGCAAACTCCAGGCAGGTGGTGCCGTGGTTGGGATTCGAACCAATGACCCGAGTACTGCCAGGCGGAAGTGCTAACCATTTAGCCACTGTGCTGCCCTTAAAATTATTAGTTATAAGAAAATAATATAGAAATCATAATAATGATAATAATAATAACATTACTACTAACAATAACTACACTATTTATTATTATTTTTATTGTTTTATTAATATTAGATATAACAATAATAAGATAGATAGAAGCATTAATAATTAAAATATTCTTATTACTACTACTAATAATAATAATAAAAAAAGAATAATAAATTTACTATTTAATTATTACTATATAAAAATACGATGTAACAATAAAAAGAATAATAATATCTAAAATAATAATAATACAAAATAATATTACCAATATGAAATACTGTTAAGGCTAAAATAATAATAATAATACAAAATATACTACTAATACATATGTATTATTATTATTATTAGCCTTAACAGTATTTCATATTGCTAATATTATTATGTATTATTATTATTTTAGATATTATTATTCTTTTTATTGTTACATCGTATTTTTATATAGTAATAATTAAATAGTAAATTTATTATTCTTTTTTTTTTATTATTATTATTATTATTATTATTATTACTAGCCTTAACAGTATTTCATATTACTAATATTATTTTGTATTATTATTGATAATAATAATAAATACAAAATTAAATATCAATACTGTTAATAATAATAATAATACAATATATAATAATCCATCTTTTTATTGTTGTTACGACTACTGCTAATAGTCTATGATATAATAATACCAGTGTTAGGTCATGGGGTCACCTGGATACAAATGTATCTCCTCGTATCTTTTGAGAACCGTGTTGGTTGCGGTCTCCGCTCCCTAAATCCCCAACTCCTGTAACAGAGCAGACACAACATGGCCGAATAGCTTAAAGAGGACCTGTACTGTCCTTGCAGCTCTGACAGTCTCATGTTTCAGTTGACCCTGTATAAAGGCCGATGACAGGCTCACACATTATTAGTACAACCTCTTCCTACACACAGGCCTGTACTGTCCTTGCAGCTCCGACAGTCTCATGTTTCAGTTGACCCTGTATAAAGGCCGATGACAGGCTCACACATTATTAGTACAACCTCTTCCTACACACAGGCCTGTACTGTCCTTGCAGCTCCGACAGTCTCATGTTTCAGGTCACCCCTGTATAAAGGCCGATGACAGGCTCACACATTATTAGAAGAACCTTTTCCTACACACAGACCTGTACTGTCCTTGCAGCTCCGACAGTCTCATGTTTCAGGTCACCCCTGTATAAAGGCCGATGACAGGCTCACACATTATTAGAAGAACCTTTTCCTACACACAGACCTGTACTGTCCTTGCAGCTCCGACAGTCTCATGTTTCAGTTGACCCTGTATAAAGGCGGATGACAGGCTCACACATTATTAGTACAACCTCTTCCTACACACAGACCTGTACTGTCCTTGCAGCTCTGACAGTCTCGTGTTTCAGGTCACCCCTGTATAAAGGCGGATGACAGGCTCACACATTATTAGTACAACCTCTTCCTACACACAGGCCTGTACTGTCCTTGCAGCTCTGACAGTCTCGTGTTTCAGGTCACCCCTGTATAAAGGCCGATGACAGGCTCACACATTATTAGAAGAACCTCTTCCTACACACAGGCCTGTACTGTCCTTGCAGCTCTGACAGTCTCATGTTTCAGTTGACCCTGTATAAAGGCGGATGACAGGCTCACACATTATTAGTACAACCTCTTCCTACACACAGACCTGTACTGTCCTTGCAGCTCTGACAGTCTCATGTTTCAGTTGACCCTGTATAAAGGCGGATGACAGGCTCACACATTATTAGTACAACCTCTTCCTACACACAGACCTGTACTGTCCTTGCAGCTCTGACAGTCTCGTGTTTCAGGTCACCCCTGTATAAAGGCGGATGACAGGCTCACACATTATTAGTACAACCTCTTCCTACACACAGACCTGTACTGTCCTTGCAGCTCTGACAGTCTCGTGTTTCAGGTCACCCCTGTATAAAGGCGGATGACAGGCTCACACATTATTAGTACAACCTCTTCCTACACACAGGCCTGTACTGTCCTTGCAGCTCCGACAGTCTCATGTTTCAGGTCACCCCTGTATAAAGGCAGATGACAGGCTCACACATTATTAGAAGAACCTCTTCCTACACACAGGCCTGTACTGTCCTTGCAGCTCTGACAGTCTCATGTTTCAAGTCACCCCTGTATAAAGGCTGATGACAACCTCTTCCTACACACAGGCCTGTACTGGCCTTGCAGCTCTGACAGTCTCATGTTTCAGGTCACCCCTGTACAACCTCTTCCTACACACAGGCCTGTACTGTACGCTGGGCTCAGCCATAGAAGCTGCAATGATGGGGGAGGTGTTGGCACAGCGGAGGAGACTTCGTCCTCATAGATCAGATTACTCGTCTCCTCCCGCAGGAGAAGAGGGCAAAGTCTGTGTTCAAGAGCCTGCCAGCCATACGGGTGCACATCCCCCCTCTAGTACTGCACACACCCCTTACAATCAGATTGTACAATCTGCTTGGAGCCGGCCATACACATTACAATGTCATTGTTCAATCGTCATGAGCAGTGGCGGACTGACCATTTGGAAACTCAGCACTGCCCGAGGGCCCGGGGTCAGTAGGGGGCCCCATGAGATGCCCCTGGTACCTTTTTCATAGGCTTTTTTGAGTTTGGGCAAAGACACACGGGCCCCATGATCCCCTATTGCCCGGGGGCCCCATGAGTTGTCAGTCCGCCCCTCGTCATGAGATCCACCAACTGCCATGCAGTACAAGGGCTCCCCTGATTGTATATTAATGTCATGGATTGTTCAGATTACACAGATCTGATCAATGTAAAGGTGATTGTACAATCAGATTGTATAGTGTATGTCCAACTTTAGTTGCATCAAATGGAGGAGATGGTGTGATTGGTTGCTCTGTGTAACGCAGACAGTCTGCCCCTCCCCCGCTCTTTATGGTAGGTGCCCCGCCTTCTGTATAATAAGTGTACCTGTCTCCCCAGATGGTTCTTCGGAGAACTCTCGCGGACGGAGGCCATCAATCTGCTGATGAAAGGCGGGAACACCACCGGATCCTTCCTGGTCCGCCAAAGCGACAAGCAGGACTTTGTCTACGCCCTCTCAGGTAATCCGCAGGGGGGGAGCGGAGGATCATGGGAAGGAAGGTGACGGCGGCAGCCATGACAGATCTGAGGCCTCATCTTCCTGCGGGATTAAAGAGGAAAAAAAATAAAATATACGATTAACGTGAATCTGTCAGTCTCATCATACAGCATCACCATCGTTCTATCACTAGAAAGTCATTCTTCAGCTGCAGCCGGTGACTCTGCCTAGGCTGAGATGATGTCATCAGTCTGCTGCAGGCAGGAGGAAGCATTTCCTAAGTCTCCTCCCCCCAGGGATCACTCAGGCTGTACACTGTAACTTTATAGCAAGTCACAAGATGAGAGGATATGTGATTTCAAGTTAAATACAGCATGCTCAGTTATGTGTTGGTGTGATACTTCCAGGTATTTATTACCTCTCACGGAGGTCACAGTACTCCCCCTAACAATGTCTTCATCTGCTTTTCTCTCCAGGAGGACATTTTTGTTCAGGCATTCACCAACTGCTTCTTGGACTGAGATACCGGCTCAGAGATAACACAGTCATGTAAATCCTGGTGTCTGTGTTCACAAATGTTTGACACAAATCAGCCCCTGCTGCTTGTCTCATTTTGTGACTTGCAAAGTTAAAATGTAAAATCTGAGTGATCAATAGGGGGACTGGGGAAATGCTTCCTCCGGCCTGCAGCAGAGTGAGGACATCATCTCAGCCTAGACACTGACTGACTATAACTATATATTGTGATGTCAGAGATTTATTGATGTAGATCTGTAATGTTACTGACTGGTCCTCTTCACATTAAAGAACCTCCTCTGCCTGACGTATGGTTACCTCCAATAATAGAACATTGAAAAAGAATTTATATCCGATTTCCACTGTGATCAGGATTTAGTATTGCTCATCACTCTCCATATCATGTGACCAGGTCATGGCGGGCGATCATCCACACCCAATCCAGACATCTTGTTTTTGTTGGCTCCTTTCTATTAGAGCTCCATCAGGAGATACTTTGCTTTATTTGCTGTTCCAGAGTCACAACAGGAAGTGAGATGAAATCTCCACAATGTCAGGGAGAAATCCCCATTGGAAGATTTCCCATCGGAAGATTTCCCATTGGAAGATTTCCCCATCGGAAGATTTCCCCATTGGAAGATTTCCCCATCTGAAGATTTTCCCATCGGAAGATTTTCCATCGGAAGATTCCCAATTGGAAGATTTCCCAATCGGAAGATTCCCCCATCGGTAGATTTCCCCATCGGTAGATTTCCCCATTGGAAGATTCCCCTTTGGAAGATTTCCCCATTGGAAGATTCCCCATCGGAAGATTTCCCATTGGAAGATTTCCCATTGGAAGATTTCCCCATCGGAAGATTTCCCCATCGGAAGATTCCCATTGGAAGATTTCTCCATTAGAAGATTTCCCATTGGAAGATTTCCCCATTGGAAGATTTCCCCATCGGAAGATTTCCCCATCGGAAGATTCCCATTGGAAGATTTCTCCATTAGAAGATTTCCCATTGGAAGATTTCCCATCGGAAGATTCCCAATTGGAAGATTTCCCATCGGAAGATTCCCAATTGGAAGATTTCCCAATCGGAAGATTCCCCCATCGGTAGATTTCCCCATTGGAAGATTCCCCTTTGGAAGATTTCCACATCGGAAGATTTCCCCATTGGAAGATTCCCCTTTGGAAGATTTCCCCATCGGTAGATTTCCCCATCATTTCTGTTCTGGTGACAACTGGAATTTTGTTTTTCTATAATTCTGATAATGGTGCCGAATACAAATGGAAAGGTAAATCTCCCCAGACGCCAATAGAAACCTGACAGGGGTTCTAACTCTCAGCCCAGCTCCATCCAAAGCTTTAGATAAGGGCCTGTCCAAATTTTAGTGGTGGGGTGTCAACAAACACACATCAGCGTGCTGCCAACACACCACAGTGCCACCCAAGGCCTCCTGTACACTTGGCAGCTCCTGCGTGCCGAAGCCGAAAATCCCGACACTTTCTGGTGCTCTGGACCCGCACATGCCGCCTACAGCCGCCAATGCATGGAAATGTCTGTAGGTAGCCGTGTTCGGACCAGGGGCGGACTGACCATTTGGAAACTCAGGCACTGCCCGAGGGCCCGGGGTTAGTAGGGGGCCCCATGAGATGCCCCTGGTACCTTTCATTGGCTTTTTTGAGTTTTGGCAACGACACAGGGGCCCCATGATCCGCTATTGCCGGGGGTCCCATGAGTTGTCAGTCCGCCCCTGGTTCAGATATACACTGATGGCTGCTCCCCAAATGTGCCAATGCAGAAGCAGGGGCGGACTGACCATTCAGGTAATCGGGCACTGCCTGAGGGCCCGGGGTCAGTAGGGGGCCCCATGAGATGCCCCTGGTACCTTTAATAGGCTTTTTTGGGTGTGGTTTGAGTGTAGGCGAGGACGCAGGGGCCCCATGATGCCCTATTGCCCAGGGGCCCCATAAGTTGTCAGTCCGACCCTGTGCAGAAGCCATCGCTTTTACCCAAGCCATGTTCATTCACTTGCATTGCCTCCTAGATTGTAAGCTCCCAGGATCAGGGCCCTCCTAACCCTCTTGTATTGAACTGTATTGTTGCTGTATTGTCTCCCGTTATATTGTAAAGCGCTGAGCAAACTGTTGGCGCCATAAATCCTGTATAATAATAATATATAAATCCTGCATAATAATAATAATAATATATAAATCCTGTATAATAATAATATATAAATCCTGTATAATAATAATATATAAAGCCTGTATAATAATAATAATAATATATAAATCCTGTATAATAATAATATATAAATCCTGTATAATAATAATAATATAAATCCTGTATAATAATAATAATAATAATATATAAATCCTGTATAATAATAATATATAAATCCTGTATAATAATAATAAAATATAAATCCTGAATAATAATAATAATAATATATAAATCCTGAATAATAATAATATATAAATCATGTATAATAATAATATATAAATCCTGTATAATAATATTAAAATATATATAAATCCTGAATAATAATAATAATATATAAATCCTGAAGAATAATAATATATAAATCCTGTAAAATAAATATATAAATCCTGTATAATAATAATATATAAATCCTGTATAATAATATATAAATCCTGTATATTAATATATAAATCCTGTATTATTATAATAATAATATATAAATCCTGTATAATAATAATATATAAATCCTGTATAATAATAATAATAATATATAAATCCTGTATAATAATAATATATAAATCCTGTATAATAATAATATATAAATCCTGAATAATAATAATATATAAATCCTGAATAATAATAATATATAAATCCTGTATAATAATAATATATAAATCCTGTATAATAATAATAAAATATAAATCCTGAATAATAATAATAATAATAATATATAAATCATGTATAATAATAATAATATATAAATCCTGTATAATAATAATATATAAATCCTGTAAAATAAATATATAAATCCTGTATAATAATAATATATAAATCCTGTATAATAATAATAATATATAAATCCTGTATAATAATATATAAATCCTGTATAATAATATATAAATCCTGTATAATAATAATAATATATAAATCCTGTATAATAATAATATATAAATCCTGTATAATAATAATATATAAATCCTGTATAATATAAATATATATATGGCAGTCACCAGGTCAGTACATTATGGCACAGTGTATCACGTACTCATGGATCCATCCAGAATGTATTCTTACGTTGTATTCACCACAATCAAAGCAAAGCCACTTCCTTGTTTTCTACTCCATGTGAGCCCATCATGGCTGCTTCCACTACGGAGGCCTCGAAGGCTCATAGGCCAATCAGCAGACCTGGAGGCCAACAAAAACCTAAAGTCATTGAAGAAAAGTAAATGTTCTCTTAAGAACGCAAAACAATTACAAATCTAATCCTGAATCCTCTTAAAGCGTGTTTATAGCTTTTCTTAGTTTTGGATGGAGTTTTGAAAGGTTTTTATATAGGTGAGGGGATTCACCCACTATATGTTCTGGTGTCGCTGGCACAGAAAGTGATAGGAAACCCAAACTTTGACAGTTGTCACCAGAACAGGAAGTGAAGGGAAATCTTCTAATGGGGACACCTGATCCGGTGAGAACTGTCAAATGGTGTTCATTAGTGAAGAGCTTGGATGTGTTCGGGATAGGATCCCAACCTACATGCGTGAGCTCATCAGGAAGCTGTCACCCGTATGGGCCAATCATGTGCGGCCAGGGCATTCTCCGACCTGCAGCGTCACATGTTCATATGCGTGGGTGCTGGGCAGGGAATGCCCTGGCCGCACGATTGGCCCATATGGGATCGCAGTTTGGATCGCAGCCAGAGCACACCTAAACTCCTCACTAATGACCATCATTAGACAGCTGTCACCAGAACAGGTGACCCCATTGGAAGATTTCCCTTCACTTCCTGTTTAGGTGACAACTGTAAAAATATGGGTTTCGCTTCACTTCCTATCTGATTAACTTCTTTTCAATTACTCCAGAGAGGACATAGTACATGGGGAAGTGGAATTTGATCACTAGTGGGAAGATACGATCGTAGGTTATCAATTGCAGCTCCGTTTTCACCATAAAATGTCATAATCGGGCAGCACCGTGGCTAAATGGTTAGCACTTCTGCCTGGCAGTACTGGGGTCGTTGGTTCAAAACCCAACCACGGCACCACCTGCCTGGAGTTTGCATGTTCTCCCTGTGCCTGCGTGGGTTTCCTCTGGTTTCCTCCCACACTCCAAAGACATCTTGGTGGGTGAATTGGCTCCTGTCTAAATTCTCCCTAGTATGTGCATGTATGAAGGTGAGTTAGGGACCTTAGATTGTACACCCCTTGAGGGTTAGGGACCTTAGATTGTACGCCCCTTGAGGGTTAGGGACCTTAGATTGTACACCCCTTGAGGGTCAGGGACCAAGGGCGGACTGACCATTTGGAAACTCGGCCACTGCCCGAGGGCCCAGGGTCAGTAGGGGGCCCCATGAGATGCCCCTGGTACCTTTTTCATAGGCTTTTTTGAGTTTGGGCAAGGACACAGGGGCCCCATGATCCCCTATTGCCCGGGGGCCCTATGAGTTGTCAGTCCGCCCCTGTTAGGGACCTTCAACTGTACGCCCCTTGAAGGTTAGGGACCTTAGATTGTACGCCCCTTGAGGGTTAGGGACCTTAGATTGTACCCCCCTTGAGGGTTAGGGACCTTAGATTGTACACCCCTTGAGGGTTAGGGACCTTAGATTGTACGCCCCATGAGGGTTAGGGACCTTAGATTGTACCCCCTTGAGGGTTAGGGACCTTAGATTGTACGCCCCTTGAGGGTTAGGGACCTTAGATTGTACGCCCCTTGATGGTTAGGGACCTTAGATTGTACACCCCTTGAGGGTTAGGGACCTTAGATTGTACGCCCCATGAGGGTTAGGGACCTTAGATTGTACCCCCTTGAGGGTTAGGGACCTTAGATTGTACACCCCTTGAGGGTTGGGGACCTTAGATTGTACGCCCCTTGAGGGTTAGGGACCTTAGATTGTACACCCCTTGAGGGTTAGTGACCTTAGATTGTACACCCCTTGAGGGTTAGGGACCTTAGATTGTACACCCCTTGAGGGTTAGGGACTGATGTGAATGTACAATATATATGTAAAGTGCTGTGTAAATTGACGGCGATATATAAGTACCTGAAATAAATAAAATAAAAAATAATCTGATTATTCGAAATACAATACAATGTTTGAACAAAGCGTCAGTGCTGCTGATCGATGATTTTGTGTCCTGCCTGATCGACTCGGTTTGATAGAATCCAATCTAAATCAAGTCTGAATTGATCGTAAGGCCAGGGTGGAGGGGGGGGGGGGGGGGGCTTATACCTACTTGATTGCTGATTGATCGTTTTATTTGAATTGCACATTGATCGGATCATAAAATTTATCAAATTGTTCGCATGTAAGCAGGGGCGGACTGACAACTCATGGGACCCCCAGGGCAATAGGGGATCATGGGGCCCCTGTGTCCTTGCCCAAACTCAAAAAAGCCTATGAAAAAGGTACCAGGGGCATCTCATGGGGCCCCCTGCTGACCCCGGGCCCTCAGGCAGTACCCGAGTTTCCAAATGGTCAGTCCGCCCCTGCATGTAAGGCAGCCTATAGAAATGATTAGACTGCCCTACACGGGACACACGGGAATGTCATGGTATGAACAGAACCTGAGCGGGGAATTTCCTTACCGTAACACGCAAAGCCGTGAAGGAAAAGTCACAAGAGAACAATGGCGGTTCCTCTGATCTTCATTGTTAACATAACGTATTTCTCTGTCGCAGTGCGAGCCAATGACGCGGTGAAACACTTCAAGATCAGGCGGGACGCCCAGGGAGATTACCACCTGAATACCAGCTCCTTCTTCCCGGATCTGAACAAACTCATCGAATATTACTATGAGAAGCCGGTCATGAAGGGGCTGACGCTGACCAAACCTTGCCTGAAGGTGAGACGCCATGAAGGACCCGATTATACTGTTGCGTTTTAACACCTGCATGTGTCCGACTCCCCCAAATTAATCAGTGCCCGTTCCCAACGCAGTGCAGTGCGTTTTGAAAAAATAGTGCGTTGGGAGGCCCAGAGACGTTAATGACAGCACACCGAAACGCAAATATTATGCATTTTGATGCATTTGCAAATATATTAACAAGCCTCGGTCAGTAGCCTGCTGAATCCCCCATCCTCCCTCCCCCACCGGATACAATTCTGCATCCTTCATATGTGTTGGTGGAGATTGGCTGATATAGGGGTACAGTCAGCCCTTTTGGACCAGGACCAAGCTCTAGTGGGTCAGTAGGGGCGGTTCAGGAGGCTGAGCTTGGGGCATAGTTAGAATCAGGGGCGGACTGACAACTCATGGGGCCCCCGGGCAATAGGGGATCATGGGGCCCCTGTGTCCTTGCCCAAACTCAAAAAAGCCTATGAAAAAGGTACCAGGGGCATCTCATGGGGCCCCCTACTGATCCCAGGCCCTCAGGCAGTGCCCGAGTTTCCAAATGGTCAGTCCGCCCCTGGTTAGAATCCATCATCAGAATTTGGCTTTACCTCTCCCTACCCCTTCTGCCCCTGATTTGCTCTTGCTGTTAAGTCCTGCCCAGGGGCGGACTGACAACTCATGGGGCCCCCGGGCAATAGGGGATCATGGGGCCCCTGAGTCCTTGCCCAAACTCAAAAAAGCCTATGAAAAAGGTACCAGGGGCATCTCATTGGGCCCCCAACTGACCCCGGGCCCTCAGCCAGTGCCCTAGTTTCCAAATGGTCAGTCCGCCCCTGGTCCTGCCCCCGCTCTGTTCTGATTGGCTGCGGCATTCCTGTCTGGGATCCGTGCACGACTCACGACCCCCGTAAACTGTTCACTTCCCCCCCACATATTGCTCTCTGCCTTCCATACAGTACAATGATTACCCATACACTGATGACCCCCCCACCCCCATACACTGTTCACTGGCCCGGTTGGTGGGGGTCCTGTCAGGTACTAAATGCAGGGCCCCTTGATTTTGTAAAGGTGGCCCAGAACAGATGCCTAGTTTGCAAGGGGGTCAAGAACCCCCCTGGATCCTCCTGCCTCAGGGTCTCCTTGAACATTGACTTTAGTTGAAAACCAGGGACGGACTGACCATTTGAGTACTCGGGCATTGCCCGAGGGCCCGGGGTCAGTAGGGGGCCCCATGAGATGGACCTGGTACCTTTCATTGGCTTTTTCATTGGCTTTTTTGGGTGTGGGCAAGGACACAGGGGCCCCATGATCCCCTATTGCCCGGGGGTCCCATGAGTTGAAAACACAATCAGCCCCACAAGAAATGTAACAAACCCCCGCCTATGACGTCTTCATGGGCTGGCTGTAAATGAAGGACGCATGTTAGGTGAACAGGTAATCGGCCAAACAAAAAACTTGAGTACACAGTGAAGATAAAAACATATCAATTCTATTCCCAAGGACACAGTGCACCAATCACAATCCCCGAGCCAAGACAAAAAAGTAAGGGACTTGGAGCTTTCACCCAGCCTGGAGAGGCCAAGTACACAATATAACTATGAGGATCATATTAAAGAGCTAATACAAAAAAGGAAAAGGGAGGTCAAGACTTTGAAAAGTAAGCCTCTCCCAGTAGGAGACTTCAAAGTGATGGATCACATGACACACCTATATCACCCATTAGGCCCACCCGTGAGGGGAACCAGCTTACTGGCAGCCACCCCTTGACCAATCACATACCCCAACAACACACACCTAACTTTTTATACTACAAGGTACGTCATAAGGTGGTCACTTTAGAGTGGCTGCAACAAGAAGATTGATACTTTTTGGCAGAGATTGGGTGTGGTCAGGGGATATTGCTACTGGAATCGACTAGAGATATTGATAGTTTTCAGTGAAGTGGTCCTGTCTATACTTTGTATGTAACTCTGTCTATTTTTATCTCCTGAGCGCAGGACGAGCCAACGGCCATGGATCTTAATCCTCTACCCCTAGATGAGTGGGAAAGGCCCAGAGAAGAGTTCATTCTTGGAAAGAAGCTGGGTTCAGGAAATTTTGCGCAGGTCCACGAAGGCTCCTGGAAGGGGCGAGTGAAGATGAGAGTAGCCATTAAAACCATAAAGCAAGGTAAGCTGTTCAAGATATCAGACTAAGTTAGCCAACCACGGGGACATATTGGAGGTGAAGAAGATTATGGTTCAACCAGTGTCAATCTGAAAACCAGCTTCTATTTTTTTTAGTGTAAGGTCAAAAAATATGTAAGAAATAACTTTAACTTTCAGTTTTGATACATCATCTCCATCATGGGAAGGTGGCAAAAGGATGTTGAGTTGAGATATTCTCAAAGGCTGGGAAAATGTCCAGTGGTTGTATAAAAATGTAGCATTGGTAGACCTTATCAGAAGGTGGAGATATTCTAGCGAATAAAAAAATATTTTAGGCTCATTTGCTTTTTGCTGTCCAGCCCATTGCTTGGATGTAAGACCCAACGTCTACACCCATTCTAGAGGTCTCCAGATGATATGAGAAGATCCAATGTCTACACCCATTCTAGAGATCTCCAGATGACATGAGAGGATCCAACATCTACACCCATTCTAGAGGTCTCCAGATGATATGAGAAGATCCAATGTCTACACCCATTCTAGAGATCTCCAGATAACATGAGAAGATCCAACATCTACACCCATTCTAGAGGTTTCCAGATGATATGAGAAGATCCAATGTCTACACCTATTCTAGAGATCTCTAGATGACATGAGGAGATCCAATGTCTACACCTATTCTAGAGATCTCCATATGACATGAGAAGATCCAACATCTACACCCATTCTAGAGATCTCCAGATGACATGAGAAGATCCAACATCTATACCCATTCTAGAGATCTCCAGATGATATGAGGAGATCCAATGTCTACACCTATTCTAGATATCTCCAGATGACATGAGAAGATCCAACTTCTATACCCATTCTAGAGATCTCCAGATGACATGAGAAGATCCAATGTCTACACCCATTCTAGAGATCTTCAGATCACATGTGAAGATCCAACGTTTTACACCCATTTAGCACTGGCCATTTCCACCAACAAATTAAAGCTCGAAAAAAGTCCTTCTATCCAGTTGGACAAGGTCATCCGATCCCTCAAAAATACAACACATTTATCTGGTGACTACGGATAACCAGTAACATTTCCCTTAGTTTTTGACTGTGCGGGGAATGGTTAGAACCTCTATCAGACTTTTCTTGCTGTCTAGAAGATTTGCCCTCACTTTCTGTTGAGTCACGAAGACAGAAAATTATGGGAAATCTCTTCAAATGGGACACAAACAACAAGACATAAACTTGACAAGCTCAGTCTGGCTTCTGTTGCTGTGAGGGATTCGTCATCACTGCCTGATTGGATGCTGGTACAGGAAGTGAGGGCCAATCTGTGCATATGTAGTGAGCTTTACTACAGACCATGTTATCTAGATCACCCTGAAATGTAAAGAAGCCACTTGGCATAAAGCAATGCGGGTTGAAAAGGTCATGTTTTCAGGCTGGAACTTTTCCTACCCAGATTTTTTTTTAGAAAGAGTTTCCTGAAATTTAAGCTTCACTACCCCATGTAGTCCACTAGTCTCTAGCTGGTGTCCTTAGCAGAAACTACCTGAAATAAGACTTTTTCATTGGATGGCAATTGAAATTTTGGTGGATCAGCCATTTTCAACTTTTTTTTTTACCACAAAGGAACCCCTGAAAAGGTTTTCAGGTCTCCAGGAACCCCCACTAAAATGATTAGACCTACAGCTCACAGTACAGTAGCATGATCAGTAGAATGTTGAGAGTTTTAAATAAAAGAGTAGAAAATGGGGTTTACTTAATAATCAAGAACCTCTGGGGTTCCTCCTGTAGCCACCTCATAGTTAGGTTGCTACTTAGGTTAGGCAAATCTAGATCTTTAGCTCTACTGTAATCAGTTGAGCAGCTTGTGATTGTTTTGGGCTGTTCTGTGTCTCAATGGTTGTGGGTTTGACCACTTCTCTCTGCCTTCTGGAGGGTTCTGGAAAGTAGTGGTCTGGGAGAGTCAAATCAATAGCTGAATATTTATATAGTTCCAGGTAATCCCAGGGGGAGGGTGCCCTGATGCTGGCTGGGAGTAAGCATAAATAGTCTAAGGCCTGGCGCAGAGTTCTTGTCCTGGAGGGGGAGATTGCAGCCTGAAGGGCTTCTGGCCAGTCCAGCTGTGCCCTTCTACTGCTCACTGAGGTCCCAGCTATGCTAGCCATTCTACTGAACTTTGCTGAGGGACTTTTTTTTGAGGATCTGGTCTGGAGAATTCACAGGAGATATGTTTAGCAGATATTGGAAGGAGGCAATCAAATATCCAAGGACATCAGTGAGTACAGACCGATGTGTGAGATCTCAGTGACTGCATGTCAAACTGTACATCAGTGCCAGCCTGTACTTATAGTGGACATTGTTCATGGTGTCCCTGTGTAACTCAGCCCGTTATTTATTAGTACAAGGACTGTGCTCAGATTCTTTAGGAGAAAGATAGGTGTCCTCAAGTTACTACCTACCATTGGAGGAGTATCCCACAATTACCCTGCACCCACCAAAGTTCAAGTTTTTTCAATAAGCATCAAAAAGAATACCCCTAGACTGATCATAGAGCCGGAGTAGTGATTGAGACTGTGTGCCTGGCTGCTAGAGCACCTACAGGGGAAAGAACCAAATCAATGGGCACTTTAGGAGGTGAGTGCTACACTCCTGCTGGGGATTCCTCCTGAATGACATTCTAACAATCAACCTCTGGAGTTCCTTCAGAGGTTGCTATGTGTTCCTTGAGAGAAGAGCTTCTCAAAGAACCCCTAGAAACCTCTGGAAGAATCAATGGGCACTTTAGGAGGTGAGTGCTACACTCCTGATGGGGATTCATCCTGAATGACGTTATAACAATCAACCTCTGAGGTTGCTATGTGTTCCTTGAGAGAAGAGCTTCTCAAGGAACCCCTAGAAACCTCTGGAGGAATCAATGGGCACTTTAGGAGGTGAGTGCTACACTCCTGCTGGGGATTCCTCCTGAATGACATTCTAACAATCAACCTCTGGAGTTCCTTCAGAGGTTGCTATGTGTTCCTTGAGAGAAGAGCTTCTCAAGGAACCCCTAGAAACCTCTGGAGGAATCAATGGCCACTTTAGGAGGTGAGTGCTACACTCCTGATGGGGATTCCTCCTGAATGACGTTCTAACAATCAACCTCTGGAGTTCCTTCAGAGGTTGATATGTGTTCCTTGAGAGAAGAGCTTCTCAAGGAACCCCTAGAAACCTCTAGAAGAATCAATGGGCACTTTAGGAGGTGAGTGCTACACTCCTGATGGGGATTCATCCTGAATGACGTTCTAACAATCAACCTCTGAGATTGCTATGTGTTCCTTGAGAGAAGAGCTTCTCAAGGAACCCCTAGAAACCTCTGGAGGAATCAATGGGCACTTTAGGAGGTGAGTGCTACATTCCTGATGGGGATTCATCCTGAATGACGTTCTAACAATCAACCTCTGAGGTTGCTATGTGTTCCTTGAGATATTAGCTTCTCAAGGAACCCCTAGAAACCACTGGAGGAACTGGTTGAGAAAGGTTGACAGGGACTTTGATGTCACCGATATTTTGAGGGACGTCATTTATAATAATGATTACTAGAGGGCGATGCTACCAAAAGTAACTGCTTACTTGTTCCTGTTTCTGCTTATGACCACAAGAGGGTAGTCATTGTCCATTTAGAGCTGCTCTTTCACCCTCCCAAGTCAAGATTTGCTAACATAAACTTCATGAAAATATTGGGAGATATTCTTGCTATTGTACAAATGTTGGTGGATCAATTTTTTTGCTTTAGGGTCCATTTTTTGCTTTTAGGGGTGACAAGTTCTACTCTTACAACTGTCAACAGGTGTCCCCATTGGAAGATTTCCCATGTATTCCTGTTCCAGTCACAGCTGTAAAATGTTGGCTTTCCCTTCACTTTCCATCACAGTGACAGTGGATACCAAGACAAATCTAGCTGTCATTTTTTCTCAGGCAGTAGTGTCTCCGCTTGGACCACTGTCCCCCAATGGTGAAGGTTCTACCACTTTATCTCATTCAGATAAAAAAAAGCTTTGGCTGAGTTTTGCGTTACTTAGTGAGATTTGCATTTGTTGTTCAGTGTGTGTCCTACAAACCTCAGTGTGAAATCATGTTCATTGGCCTTCAAAAAATATTCTAACACCGTCTTCTTCTTCTTCCATCAAATGTTAGATATTACCAATCGTGAAATCTTCCGGAAGGAAACAGCGTTTCTGAAGACTCTACGCCACCGGAACCTGCTGTCCCTATACGCCGTGTGCTCTGTGGGGGATCCGTATTATATAGTGACAGAGTTCCTCACTAAAGGGGACCTCCTGAACTTCCTGAGAGGTGAGGGCAACCTTCACTCTCTACTGTGTACAACAATGAAACATATTGAGTAAACCTAAGGTGGACCAGGAGCAGGGGTGGACTGACCATTTGGAAACCCGGGCACTGCCCGAGGGCCCGGGGTGAGTAGGGGGCCCCATGAGATGCCCCTGGTACCTTTTTCATAGGCTTTTTTGAGTTTGAGCAAGGACACAGGGGCCCCATGATCCCCTATTGCCCGGGGGCCCCATGAGTTGTCAGTCCGCCCCTGACCAGGAGTGAAGTTGACTGAAAACGACCATGTGCATGTTAGTGTTGTGAGCAATGTCTAAGGCAGCCCATATATTACGTTTTTTTGTTGAATGAAAGAAAATGCCTTGATTCCCCCATCCACACATTCATTGTGAATGGGGGAATCCCTCCCACTGAGCTATTGTATTCTGACAGCGGGGAGACTTCCTGAAAAGATAAACTATGCTTTCTGCTGTGTTGTGAGATGTCCTCACTTTCCACCAGCAGATATCCACCAAGCAGGGGCGGACTGACCATTTGGAAACTCAGGCACTCAACTAGGGCACTGCCTGAGGGCCCGGGGTCAGTTGGGTGCCCAATGAGATGCCCCTGGTACCTTTTTCATAGGCTTTTTTGAGTTTGGGCAAGGACACAGGGGCCCCATGATCTCCTATTGCCCGGGGACCCCATGAGTTGTCAGTCCGCCCTTAGGCAGGACTTAACGGCAAGAGCAAATCAGGGGCAGAAGGGGTAGGGAGAGGTAAAGCCAAATTCTGATGATGGATTCTAACCAGGGCGGACTGACCATTTGGAAACTCGGGCACTGCCCGAGGGCCCGGGATCAGTAGGGGGCCCCATGAGATGCCCCTGGTACCTTTTTCATAGGCTTTTTTGAGTTTGGGCAAGGACACAGGAGACCCATGATCCCCTATTGCCCGGGGGCCCCATGAGTTTCAGAAGGTCTCAGATGTTTCCTGCCAATCGCCCACCTTCCTTGTTCTTCCTCAGATGGCGAAGGGCAGGAGCTGAACACAGATGGGCTCCTGGATATCGCAGGACAAGTAACAGACGGGATGCATTACTTAGAAACCAAGAATTGTATCCACCGCGACTTGGCCGCCCGAAACGTGCTGATTGGACAGAACAACATCTGCAAAGTGGCCGACTTTGGCTTGGCCAGGATTATCCCGGTGAGAGCCGACACCCCAGGACCGACCACACTGATACTATGATTGTGTCACTTTTGGTAAAAAGAAAAAAATGTAACATGCTCCTCCTGCTGGAATTTCATCTGTAATTTCTGTATTTTCTTCTTTAAGGATGACTACTATATGTCCCACTCTAAGGAGGTCCCGTACAAATGGACCGCCCCCGAGGCCCTGGAGTTTGGACGCTTCACCCTAAAGTCTGATGTCTGGTCCTTTGGCGTCCTCTTACATGAGATCATGTCCCGGGGGATGAACCCCTATCCAGGTAACTACCTGTCTCTACCCGTCGGCACAGGTCACGTGACTAAATGCCTAGGCATTCGGTCACATGATCAGCCTTCATGTGTCAGTGTTTCTCTGAGATGTGTATGTAATTTAGGGGGTTCTGTAGTAATTCTGTCAATTTCAGGATGAAAGAGAGGTCTGGGGCAGGGGCGGACTGACCATTTGGAAACTCGGGCACTGCCCGAGGGCCCGGGGTCAGTAGGGGGCCCCATGAGATGCCCCTGGTACCTTTTTCATAGGCTTTTTTGAATTTGGGCAAGGACACAGGGGCCCCATAATCCCCTATTGAGGGCCTGGGGTCAGTAGGGGGCCCCATGAGATGCCCCTGGTACCTTTTTCATAGGCTTTTTTGACTTTGGGCAAGGACACAGGGGCCCCATGATCCCCTATTGAGGGCCCGGGGTCAGTAGGGGGCCCCATGAGATGCCCCTGGTACCTTTTTCATAGGCTTTTTTGAGTTTGGGCAAGGACACAGGGGCCCCATGATCCTTTGTTGAGGGCCTGTAGTCAGTAGGGGGCCCCATGAGATGCCCCTGGTACCTTTTTCATAGGCTTTTTTGAGTTTGGGCAAGGACACAGGGGCCCCATGATCCCCTATTGAGGGCCTGGGGTCAGTAGGGGGCCCCATGTGATGCCCCTGGTACCTTTTTCATAGGCTCTTTTGAGTTTGGGCAAGGACACAGGGGCCCCATGATCCCCTATTGAGGGCCTGGGGTCAGTAGGGGGCCCCATGTGATGCCCCTGGTACCTTTTTCATAGGCTCTTTTGAGTTTGGGCAAGGACACAGGGGCCCCATGAGTTGTCAGTCTGCCCCTGGGCAGAGCCGCTCGCTCACTGACTCCGCCTGAACGCCTTCCTCCCTTGAAGAATGCATTAGCCGAGGCCCTGAACCAACCTCTCGTTTCTGTCCCTCAGGTGTCCCCAACTCTGAGCTGTTTCAGTACCTCAAGAAAGGCAAGAGGCTAGGCATTCCAGACAACTGCTCGGAAAAGATCTACCAAGTCATGCTGGAATGCTGGACCACCAATCCACACAAGAGGCCGACGTTCGAAGAACTGAAGGTCACCATAGACAACCTGGCCAACTACGAGCCTTCAGAGGAGTCCCCCAAAGCCATCAAACCCAAAGGCCTTTTGGCCAGGCTGAAGAAGAATGCCCATTGACCAATGGCAGGATGGGACAAGAAGGCCATCTCCAGGCAGAAGAAAAGACCGCTTCCCTTCGAGCCTCTAGAATAACTATTTCCAGACTATAAATGATTTTCCCCCACCTGTGTTTCTGGGACCCCACCCCTTTAAGACCCAGTCACACCTACGCGTCTCGTTGGGTTGATGCGTTCATGATGCACCACAATGAAAAAAAAAAACCACATGACCCTTCAGGGGGCGCGGTCTATGCGTTGCATTGCTGTGCGTTGTGCTGTTGGGGTGCCGTTCACAATGGATGGAGCCGCACCCCTTGGCTCATGCCAGACATTTTGGTAAGGTATGTTAAGGCCCTAAAGTGGGCATCACGGCTGGTGGGTACGACATGTCCGGAGCCGTCACATTGCTGGCTGGACCCTTAGCTTCCTCCTGGAAACTGGAGATTTGGCTCGGCTGTCTATGCTGCTATTCACTGACAGCTGTCAGGCAGATGTGAACTTTCACCTGGTGTGGAGTATATTGGAATGCAACAGGATAAAGCAGGTTACATCCAGGGGCGGACTGACCATTTGGAAACTCGGGCACTGCCCGAGGGCCTGGGGTCAGTAGGGGGCCCCATGAGATGCCCCTGGTACGTTTTTCATAGGCTTTTTTGAGTTTGGGCAAAGACACAGGGGCCCCATGATCCCCTATTGCCCGGGGGCCCCATGAGTTGTCAGTCCGCCCCTGGTTACAACCTTCTCTTATATAAACTGTATACAGATAGATATAGGTCTTCATTGCTTCTTATGGAATGACTGATCCAGGAGGGGTTAATGTGTATCCAATTTTGTATTCCATATTGGAAGGAGTGTAATCTATATGGCTGCCCGTGTCCACGCTCTGAGGATTCTCTCTATTTGTCCTGGTGTCTCCGGGACAGGAAGTGATTGGAAACTCAACATTTTACCGGAGTTACCAGAACAAGAGGTCAGGAAAAAACTTCCTGTGGTGGTGACCCTTTGAAAGGATTTTCTTTCACTTCTTGTTGTGTCTCTGGGACAGGAAGTGATTGTAAACTCAAAATTTTATCAGAGTCATTAGAATAAGAGGTCAGGGGAAAATTTCCTGTTGTGGTGACCCTTTGAAAGGATTTTCTTTCACTTCCTGTTGTGTCTCCGGGACAGAAAGTGATTGGAAACTCAACATTTTACCGGAGTTACCAGAACAAGAGGTCAGGAGAAAACTTCCTGTTGTGGTGACCCTTTCATAGGATTTTCTGTCACTTCCTGTTGTGTCTCCGAGACAGGAAGAGATTGGAAACTCAACATTTTACCGGAGTTACCAGAACAAGAGGTCAGGAAAAAACTTCCTGTTGTGGTGACCCTTTCATAGGATTTTCTGTCACTTCCTGTTGTGTCTCCGGGACAGGAAGTGATTGGAAACTCAACATTTTACCGGAGTCACCAGAACAAGAGGTCAGGAGAAAACTTCCTGTTGTGGTGACCCTTTCATAGGATTTTTTGTCACTTCCTGTTGTGTCTCCAGGACAGGAAGTGATTGGAAACTCAACATTTTACTGGAGTCACCAGAATAAGAGGTCAGGAGAAAACTTCCTGTTGTGGTGACCTTTTCATAGGATTTTCTGTAACTTCCTGTTGTGTCTCCGAGACAGGAAGTGATTGGAAACAACATTTTACCGGAGTCACCAGAACAAGAGGTCAGGAGAAAATTTCCTGTTGTGGTGACCCTTTGAAAGGATTTTCTTTCACTTCCTGTTGTGTCTCCGGGACAGGAAGTAATTGGAAACTCAACATTTTACCAGAGTTACCAGAACAAGAGGTCAGGGGAAAACTTCCTGTTGTTGTGACCCTTTGAAAGGATTTTCTTTCACTTCCTGTTGTGTCACCGGGACAAGAAGTGATGGGAATCTCCCCAGCAGAGACACAGCGAGCACTACTGTACTAGATCTGGAAGAAATACACGAAGCACGCTGAGACTCAAGGAAGACTACATGCGGGTCTTGTATGTAGACAATATTTATTAATCCTGGACTTACCTTTGCACGGGGTAAGGAAGGGTAAAACCTGTCAGGTATTTGTCATTGCATTGGGTAGATTTCCTTTCACTTCCTGTTTCAGAAAAAACAACAGGAAGTGAGAGGAAATGACTCCAAAGTGAGAGGAATTCCCCGCCTAGACTGTTGTCACCAGAGCCAGTGTTCTAATTGGAAAATGTCCTTCCTGTTCTGGTGACAACTCTAAATGGTGGATTTTTCATCACTTCCCAGGGACAGTGGTCACCGGGATTGTTAGAGAGGGTGAATCTTCCCAGTGGGGACACAGCCGGCAATAGCCAGAAGATGTAATCCTTCCACACTCCATCCACAACTGAAACATTTGCTTTAGATACATTGAGAATGTCATGTACTGTACAGGGAGAAGTATTAATATTTCAGTATTGGTGTCTATAAATGTGTGATATGAGGAGCTGGGTGTCATTATTACTCCCCCCCCATTATTACTCCCCCCCCCCCCGCCGAATTATCATGCTTCTGTTATTTTACTGGAGTAATACATGAGAAGGCGAGTCTGCCAGAAATGGTGATTTGTGTTCTGGGTGGAGGCGGGTGCACTGAGGTGTCATAGATGAGGACAGAGGGAACATTCATCCTCATCTGCGGTATCTGATGGTCACATGACTGCTGAATCCATAGACCTGCACCGACGGCGTCCGACCGAACCCGCGGACCTGCACCGACGGCGTCCGACCGACCCCGCGGACCTGCACCGACGGCGTCCGACCGAACCCGCGGACCTGCACCGACAGCGTCCGACCGAACCCGCGGACCTGCACCGACGGCGTCCGACCGAACCCACGGACCTGCACTGAAGTGCAGCCAGTGTACAGAACCAATAAGCAGAAAGCAGAATCCGCCTATGTAATTATACAATAAATATGGCTGTGCCCATTATGAGGGTTCCCACCATCCCTGTGCTGAATTCCCGGGTCTGTACACCCGCTGTGCCCATTATGAGGGTTCCCACCATACCTGTGCTGAATTCCTGGGTCTGTACACCCGCTGTGCCCATTATGAGGGTTCCCACCATCCCTGTGCTGAATTCCCGGGTCTGTACACCCGCTGTGCCCATTATGAGGGGTTCCCACCATCCCTGTGCTGAGTTCCCGGGTCTGTACACCTGCTGTGCCCATTATGAGGGGTTCCCACCATCTCTGTGCTGAGTTCCCGGGTCTGTACACCTGCTGTGCCCATTATGAGGTTCCCATCATCCCTGTGCTGAGTTCCCGGGTCTGTACACCCTCTGTGCCCATTATGAGGGGTTCCCACCATCCCTGTGCTGAGTTCCCAGGTCTGTACGCCCACTGTGCCCATTATGAGGGGTTCCCACCATCCCTGTGCTGAGTTCTTGGGTCTGTACGCCCGCTGTGCCCATTATGAGGGGTTCCCACCACCCCTTATGGAGACTACATTTCTATACTATGGAGAATGCAGCAGGAGAAGTGAGACTACAAGGTGATCTGTGGAGCCAGAGCCAAGGAGAAGAAGGTCTGGTTTCTGGCATCCCTGGTCACATGACATAACTCGCTGTACCTGATTGGATAACCCTGAACACACTGGGATTGGATTACAAAGTCCATGCCCCGGAGCCGACATAGAAGGAATCCTTCCCCTCCAGACACAGAGGACTCTCCGCTCCGCACCTCCCTCCAGCCATCTCACATCACATTCCCCTCCATATGTCTCTGCAGTGCAGCCGAGGGGGGCGCGCTCCAAGGGC
Source organism: Staurois parvus (assembly GCF_062004578.1). NCBI lineage: Eukaryota > Metazoa > Chordata > Amphibia > Anura > Ranidae > Staurois > Staurois parvus. The sequence goes on from NW_028319272.1 coordinate 194,037, forward strand.
TCGCGCGGTAGTGGGCGGGACAAAGCGGTGAGTCTCTGGTTACTAAGGAGGACGGCGTCCTTAGCGACCACTGACAGCTCGCCGCCCATTCAGGGATCTGGCGCTGATTGGATCAGAGAGGGCTGGGAGGCGGAGCCAAGCACAGTGTGTGGGCGGGGAACGGACTCGTCTAGCGCCCGGAGGTAAGAGAGAGGAGAGAGAAGGCGGAGCGGGAGTGGGAGGAGCAGAATAATTGGGGCGGGGGGTGTACAACATTCAGCCAGCTTCCTCTGTTGTGTTGGGCGGTCATGTGACCTATGAAGCACCAATTAGAGAAAGGGATTTGTAATCTGATTGATGTCTTCCTGTAACGTGACCTCCGGCAGTCTGTCCTTAAAGGGGAAGTGCACAATAGTACTGAGATTAAACCTGCCCCTCCCCCATTCTGAGTATTATACTCAGTACCCTAAGAGGGCCCATAGACTGTAACGGGACAGGAGGGAACACCCGTGGACCGGGACGGGACGGGGGGGGGAGAACGCCCATAGACCGGGACGGGGGGGGGCTGGGGAACGCCCATAGACCGTGACGGGGGGGGGATGCCCGTAGACCGGAGGGGGGGGGGGGGGACGCCCATAGACTGTAATGCAGGGGTCCCCAAACTTTTTAAATGGGGGCCAGTCCACAGACCTTCACACTGTTGGGGGCCGGACTACGCAGTTGTAGTTTGAAAAAATATGAACAAATTCCTCTGCACACCGCTTATATGTAGTGCAAAAATCAGGAAAAAACAATACAATATGTAAAATGCACCGTACATTAACACGTGAGTCGGAGTACCTAATACATTGGAGGAACTTATCAATCTGGCCATCCAAATCGACCGCCGACTCAGGGAACAAAGGTTTGAAAGATCCGCAGGCCAAGTCCACCCCACATGGATGGTACCCAGGGTACCACCTCCAACAAGCACAGCATCAACCAGCCCTGCCACACCCAATTCTGACAGATCTGAGCCTATGCAAATAGAGTTGCTACAAATCACACGCCGCCGACAGGGCAACCTATGCCTCTACTGTGGAGAACCCGGATGTAGCAGTCGTGCACACCGATATGGACGTGGTCATCCATTTTGCTCCAAACCCCTCCATCTTGTATCTCCCAAATCAGATTCCTCTGATATCCCGCCTCCCTCTCTGTTGAGGGACATGTGGTCTGGTCGATGACAGATCACAGGCAGCAAACGCATTGGGAGGGTGTCATGGCTATAAACCCCACTTAGCTGGTGCCCATATGTCTGCGAGACTCTTGCTTGGAGAAGGATTGTAAAACTATAAACCAAGTCCTTCACTGAGCTCAAAGACATTCCAGGTAGTCGTAAACCAGACCCACATTTAAAAAGCCACTTTTCCCCTTTGATTACATAATCTTGGATTATGACAGATGCACATAAAAACTGGGCATATATTCAGATCGGTCTAGTTCATACAAGTCATCTGATATATTACATCCCCTTGCTGGCATCAACAGGAGAGTAGAAACTGATCTCCTTAACTGTCACAACAGGCATGTCATATTTCATACCTAGATGTTCAGCAGACGATCCTGCGTATCAATCTACCTGTGGGTGGAAAGCTAAACACCCAAGAGTAAAATTATGAACCATGACATCGACCGGGAGGATTTTTGGTTCTAGCTTGGGTCTCTGTCCCAACAACCCTCCCCAACTGAGTTCCTAGAAAAAGCTAAGCTCAGTTAAATTGAAGAAGCTCCCTTTTAACATTGGAACTAAATTTGGGAGACAAGGCATTCTTTTGGCTCCGAAACCTGATCTGGTTAAATTGGGACATTTGGCAATTACTTTACCTCCCTGAATTCCTTTGTATATATGCACGTGCGCTACATCTTTTTATTGCACCCTTTTGACCTTTTAGTAATAAATCTTACTTTCTGAAAGTGTTAAACTGTTTCTAAAGCCCTTTAATGCAAAGAACCCCTGCCTCTGAAGAGCGCTACTGTGTGTTTTAAACTTTGGTATATCTATGCCTGTGGTGACAGTGGTATACCAAAGCTTATGCAAACCTCAGTGTTATTGCTGATATTGCCAAGTTTCCTCTCCCCCTGTACAAAAAAAAAAAAAAAAAAAAAAAAAAAGTGGTGGCAGTGTGAAGGGTTAATTGCATAATTACCCTGATCCAGCAACAATCACTCTCAGGCTGCAGGTACACAGATTGTGGTCCGTTAGCTGGAAAATCTTTGTGCAGAGTGCAGCTGGGCATGGCATTGTTATGCATGTGGCAGTGCTGGTTTTAGATTGGCTAGTCCTTCGGTCACGAGTTTGGTGAGAAGGGCTGGGGTCTGATGCCGCAATCACAGCCAGAACAAAAATATTTAGGGCACGTTCGCAACATAAGGTGTGTTCCAAAGTAGAACTTTTAGAGCAGCCCCTTAATCTCAATGGGCTGCCACATGCATGTGAAATGTGCAAGAATAGCGCAGACACAATTTTGTAAAATTGCCCAATACCAGATGACAGTCCTGCAGTACCAACGCACACAATCACCAATATGCATGGGGGTTGCCATTAGGAATTAATGTCTGTCTGCAGAAGGAATCACATTTTTTTTTTATTCATGTGGTGCAGGAAAACCTGCGATTTCACGTGTTCCCGCACCACACCCGGTGCGAACAAACCCTTAGTCTTTAACTGCATGAAAAATGACAAACACTTCTTTAAAAGGCTGCCAAACTTTATTCAACCCTTACAAATAAAAACCATGCATTGTAGGTGAAGGGGGGGAACAATTAAGAATGTTTCAGTGTTACAGATGTAATAAAAACAAAGTTACTTATCTTATCTTATTTTTCCATTGTATAAAAACATAACAAAAGATGACTAAAAAGCTATGGGGGTGGGGCATGGGCTCCACCACCCAGCATCTTTCCGGTGAGGGGAATGCATGGCGGGGGGTAGGGTTGTCAGGCGGAGGTACTGGAGTCAGTCTTGGTCTCACTGACATTCTTCCTCACCGGCTCCTGAGCCAGGCCACGAAGGATAAGGCCATTGGTCACACGGGTGCTTCCTGACCTGTAGAGGAGAGATCAAGATTAGGGGGATCCAAAAATAGAGGACTGGTCTGTGTTAGGGGAGCCATGGAGCCCTCCGCCTCCCACTGCAAAATCCAGGGCTCTCTTGTTCCAATAGGGAGCCCAGGACCATGGTAAGTGGTCAGGTCAGCTGACTAAAGAGGCAATGGAAGAATATACTTTCCACCATCTTCTCCGATTCATGAAGCGGGGAGGATTTAATCACTTCCAGTTTCATTTCCCTGGCCAATCAGATCTGTGTTTCATCAGCTGCCTTGGAAGGTAGAGGGGGAATCAGGGGTCTAATAGACCCATGATGTCTCCATAAAGGGGACCTGTCACCTGCCCAAATCTAAGGGGTGAATAAGCCCAAGTTAAATTAAAAAAAAAAAAAGCGCACCCCTGTCCCATGAAAATGCATAGATACAGAACACATGTGAATGGCGATTAGGCTGCACATATGCAGTATCACTGCAAACAGCGATGCAAGAGCAATAATTCTACCAAAGCTCACATTTAAATAAACTAGTAACCAGTAAAGGCTTTTAGAGCATCACGTATGGACAATTTTAGGCAGCGTAGTTGGAGTCCATTTTACATACATGCACAATTTTAAATCTTGACATGTTTGGTATCTATGCATTTTTAATATAAGGTATTATAGGGTTTATTTGTACTAAAATTATTGTATTGTAATATTACCTGAAAATCTGCATTTGATAAATGGCTGCACAAATATTGTGCAACATGAAAAAAGTTGCAACAGCTCCCATTTTATTCCCCTGGGTCTGTCTCCAGAAAATGTGTAATATTTGGGGATTCCAAGGAATTTTGTATAAAAGAAAAAAAAAGCTGCTTTTAATGTGTACTGTGCGTGAGAAATGTAAAATGCCCCAGGAGGCAAGTGGTGTACGACAACCAGGACCAATAGAACAGCGGCAGCCTACATATTTCATACCAGCCAGCATGACACGGATGGTCTTAGAATTTGTTGTTTTTCAGGTTCTCCTTCTAAAAAGGGAAATGTGGAGACATGAGCGGACAGGTTACCCGTTTTGAGATCAGACACTTTGTCGCCCCATCAGTGGCAGTGGAATGTATGTAAACAGGCTGCAATTATACGTGGTGTCATACTTGTATTGATGGTCACGTGCCCACTTCTCCATGGATTCAGAAACAGTGGTCATGATGGGATGGCGAGGTTTGCCAAAGAAACTGGCCCACCAGTTGCCAGGACCTGACTTCGGGAGACCTACAGGAAGAAGACTTCAGATTAACTCCCACAAAATTGCCAGCGAGGAGACCAGACAGACAGCAACCCTGCCCACATTTCCCATCTCCACCACATGTGGCCATAGAAGGCAGGAACCAGGACCACCTATAGCCTACCATAGAAAAAGGTGCACCTGGACAATGCAGTCAGGAGCCTCAAAGTGGTTGTAAACCTCAAATGAAATATGTACAAAGCATATCCCTCTATACTGTGTACTTGTGTCATTTGTCTGCTGCCTTGTTCCTCTGCCATCACCACAAGTCCCTTCTGACAAGTTTTCCTGACCGCAAGAGGAGGGGGGGGGGAAAACGGGGTGGGGTGGCTCCAGACACAGCCAGTGATTGATAGCCTCAGCTCTGTTCCTGTGTGCCCTTTGATTGTGAGGTGCTACCCCCCCCCCAAAAAAAAGGCCTACACTATCTTAACAGACCTAATGGCCATAAAGGGCACCCACTTCCCCTCAAAAAAAAAAAAAAAAAAAAGCCTACATTATCCCAACGGCCAAAAGGAGATTTCCCTTCACTTCTTCCCCATAGCCAAAGTGAGGGAATCTCTAGCTATCAACTAAGCTACTGTCCCCATTGGAAGACTTTCCCTCTATTCTCTTTCTGGTGACTACATGAAATCTGGGATCATCTTCACTCCTTGGGAGAAAAGTCACCAGGACAGACGGGGTGAACACTGGATGTATCTGTAACCAAAACTTTGGATGTGCTAAACAATGGTTAGAACATTTCTCAGGTTTTCTTGCCATCTGTCCCTTTGAGATTTCCATTTCACTTCCTGTTCTGGAGACCCAACAGAACAGAGAAGAAATGTTTTCAAAGTGAGTAAATCACCTCTTAGTTGTCACCAGTCACCCCATTTCCTCTCATCTCCTGTTCCAATGACAGCATTTTGGGTTTCCCATCACATTCTGCCACCAGGACCTAGAGGGTGACTCTCCCCAGCAGGGATCCAGACACCAATAAAAACCCAAGAGAAGATCTGGCTCCTCCATTGTCCATTTAAAACTAAACTTTTGGCTCTACACGCAGTTTAAATATTTAGTTGTACATGCCGTCAGGAATCGCGGAATGCGCCACACGGGTCCGCGCAGAGTACACCGGCACACGAACATGCAGGCTTTAGGACCGTGGGGTCCGCGGCGGCAATTGCAGTCGCGCATGCGCACGTGGGTGCGCAAGTACCATTCTGCCTCCACCGTTACCGACCTGGCCTGTCTGACTTCGCTCACTCCACCTCTTCACATCAGGCTCTCACCTGCTATGTACCACCGGAAAGTGCCTACCACAGCTGGTTGCACCCAGGGGCCGCGACCTGGTTTCGGCCTGCTCCAAGTCCATCTCCACCATCAGGGGCTCTGATGAACAAGCAGGTCGGAGCTTAGATTCCACGCCCTGGGGAATCCCGGTCTGTGGATCACTAGAGGCTACCGCCGGTCGTTCCCTAACACATGCTTTCCCATTGACCTCCCTCCTGATTGTGACTGTTTCCTGTGTATTTCAGGTCATTGACCAAGAGTAACCCTGGAGAACAAGTACATAAGTTGTATAACCCGACTCATCATAGAGTATTGAACACTGTAGACTATCAGACCAATGTCCATGGAAACCTATACATTACTCGGAGACACACCCCTTCTATGGAGGCCATGACCTGTATGGGGTGGTGGGACTCACCTGGGTGGGGAGAAATGACCCCTCCAGAATAGTTCATGGTGCCATAAGAGCGGTTACTGGAGGTGGACCCCAGGAGTCCTGTAAGAAGACACAAACATGTTATTATTTCTCCATGACCTAGAACTAAGGGGAGGGACGAGAGCCAAAACAAATGGAGCCGCCAACAATTTTCACAGGCAAGGTTAATCATTGACAGAACTCCTGAGGATCATGAGGAGGGATGACCTAAACACGAACTACAAAATCTTAGTACAAAGTCAAGCACAGGGGTGCCTTCACCACACTGATCTAGGGACGCATGGCTGAGGGGGCACCATCTTTAAAGTGCAAGTTCGGATTTTGTAATTTGAGAGTGGAGAAGGGTTAGAATGAAAGTCAGGTCTTCGTCAAGATTTTGTGCTTCGTCCCAGTGACTCTACAGACAATGATAAAGACCTGACATTGGTTAAAACCCTTCAACATTGTAAATACAACCGGAGGAAAAAAAAAAGTTTTTCTGGGGTTCCACTTTAAATCCTTCCATTCTGGTGTTCTTCTTGAGTTTTACTAGCCATCAACCACCATCTGTAATGCTGAAAGCATCTTTTGTGGGCTGAAGGCCTCTTTCAATGGCAGATCTTGTCAGGGTGGTAAAAATTTGTATAGTTTCAATTCTATAAAGCCACCCCATTAATGGCCAAAGGGGATGATGAAACTCAGAATATATTATGAGATTTCCTATATCCCAGGTTCCCCGGGTGGAAGACACTCACAGCAGTGAGTGGGTTGCAACAAGTGAACCACTTGGTGCAATGGAAGCCATGATGGTTCAAGCCTTGCTGTACTTATGATGTAATCCCTGGACGAGAGCGCACAGTGAGCAGAAGAAGACTGTAGGCAAGTTGTGCAGTGCAATAAGAACTGCACATAGGCCCATTCAACAATGCAAAGGCCATTGAGAAGGTTCCAGGTTTGGTTAGTATAGATGCCACCTCGTGGTGCACTTTTGCCTACAAAGTACAATGGGAATGAATGAAAGTCAGGTCTGCGTCAAGATTTTTTTGCTTCGTCCCAGTGACTCTGCAGACAATGATAAAGACCTGAAATTGGTTCAAACCTCTCAGCACTGTATACACACAACTGAATTTTTTCCTAGCGTTCCACAATAATTCTCTCATGTGTTCTTGAGTTTTTCTAGCCTCCAACCATTGACATTGGATGGTTGAATGCATCTTTGGTTGGCAGATCTTGTAACAATTAGTTTGGTTGGCTTTCTATAATGCCACCCATTAATGACCTGGGGGGAAGGGGGGGTGGATTTTAAAACAGAGATATTGTTCCCTATACCCTGCATGGAAGATACTCACGGCGGTAGTAGTCCTGGGTTGCGACGAGGGAGCTACTTGATGGAATGGAAGCCATAATGGTTCAAGCCTTGCTGTACTTAAGATGATGTAAACCCTGGAAGATGAGAACACAGTGAGATTCAGAAGATTCTAGATAAGTTGTGAAGTGCAATAAGAACTACACATGGGCTCATTCAACAACACAGACCGATTAGAAACTTTCAGGTTTGATTACTACAGATGCCACCACATGGAGCACAAATTGTTCTGGAGCCTAGAAGGTACAAAGGTCCTTGGCTCACTGGGCCTCAAGAGAGAGGTCATCCATTGGGCTGACTTGTTTTTGATATGATTACAGCGTATGAGACTTTACATTTTTTCTTTGATACAACGGTGAGGGGTTAGAACTCCACCTTGTACTTTTTGGGGAGAGATTGTCCTGCACTGCCTGGAAAATATTCTCCCCAATATGAACATAGCAACAAAATCCTGACATCCCTCACCATTGTATACAAAAGTGAATGAAAAGCTTTGGCTAGTGAAAAGGGCACCCCAACTCCACGGGTGCAAGACTCCTATGCATTGGAGCTCATTTTCTAAAGTAGTGGCTAGGGTTTACGATACAATACATCTTCTGGGACATTTGCAGAGCAGAGTAGGGACTGGCCAGAGAGGGGATTACTTTGACGCAGTTGGCTGACGTAAACATGTACTGCAATCTACGTAAACCAAAAATCCCATTTTTTCTCATTGCACTAGAGTTTACTAGAAAGGGTGTAGAGCAATGTGCCGAAGGTTCATCCAGTACTTGTAGGATTAGCATCCCTGGGCCCCCTGAGTTTGGGGCCATAAACCCAAATGGATGCCAAATTAGAATGCCTCCTTACCACCTGGTGTAACCCCATCATACTGCACTACCTTGCAGTGGCTACACAGCCCCATTAAACTCAATGATCAAATTGGACAGGTGGTACCAACAAGTACGTACCCAACGTCAAAAATGCCGCAGCACGTCAACAGCCCCGTTTGTCTCTCAGTTTAGGGCTCCTTCACACTCACTGTGGAGTGCGGTGACCTCCCCATAATGTTGCAGTACCGCACGCCAATCACAGGCATTGCACATGGGTGCAACATGACATCAATGGGTGCGTTTGACAGGCAGTACTGCCGATCAAACGCAATGCCACATTGTGGACGCAGCATGTGAACAAACTCATCCAGCTGCCATTTTACATTTTTGGTGGGCAGCCAGAGGAAGGTAAAATGTAGCTCAAGCACCCATTCTGCCGCCAACCATAAAAAAGAGCACTTACACCCCCCCAACCAACACCATTCTTCCCCAAATCCACCTACCTGTCTAAACACAGCATAAAACACACACTGATCCTGCTGGGGTTATATGGATGGACAAATCAGCTCTGATGAGACACACATGTGAACAGACTTTGGGATTAACTCTTCCCTGTCATCCATCATGTTAGTCCCAGTTAGACCATGTTAGTCTCCTCAGGGGGTCACGGAGCTCATTTACTGACAGAAAAGTCTCCTCAGTGGGGTCACGGAGCTCATTTACTGACAGAAAAGTCTCCTCAGTGGGGTCACGGAGCTCATTTATGACAGAAAAGTCTTTTCAGGGGGTCACAGAGCTCATTTACTGACAGAAAAGTCTCCTCAGGGGTCACAGAGCTCATTTACTGACAGAAAAGTCTCCTCAGAGGGTCACGGAGCTCATTTACTGACAGAAAAGTCTCCTCAGGGGTCACGGAGCTCATTTACTGACAGAAAAGTCTCCTCAGGGGGTCACGGAGCTCATTTATGACAGAAAAGTCTCCTCAGGGGGTCACGGAGCTCATTTACTGACAGAAAAGTCTCCTCAGAGGGTCACGCAGCTCATTTACTGACAGAAAAGTCTCCTCAGAGAGTCACGGAGCTCATTTATGACAGAAAAGTCTCCTCAGGGGGTCACGGAGCTCATTTACTGACAGGAAAGTCTCTTCAGGGGGTCACGGAGCTCATTTATGACAGAAAAGTCTCCTCAGGGGGTCACGGAGCTCATTTACTGACAGAAAAGTCTCCTCAGAGGGTCACCGAGCTCATTTATGACAGAAAAGTCTCCTCAGGGGGTCACGGAGCTCATTTATTGACAGAAAAGTCTCCTCAGGGGGGTCACGGAGCTCATTTACTGACAGAAAAGTCTCCTCAGGGGGTCACGGAGCTCATTTACTGACAGAAAAGTCTCCTCAGGGGTCAGAGAGCTCATTTACTGGCAGAAAAGTCTCCTCAGGGGGTCACAGAGCTAATTTATGACAGAAAAGTCTCCTCAGGGGTCACGGAGCTCATTTACTGACAGAAAAGTCTCCTCAGGGGGTCACGGAGCTCATTTACTGACAGAAAAGTCTCCTCTGGGGGTCACGGAGCTCATTTATGACAGAAAAGTCTCCTCAGGGGGTCACGGAGCTCATTTACTGACAGAAAAGTCTCCTCAGGGGGTCACGGAGCTCATTTATGACAGAAAAGTCTCCTCAGGGGGTCACGGAGCTCATTTACTGACAGAAAAGTCTCCTCAGAGGGTCACGCAGCTCATTTATTGACAGAAAAGTCTCCTCAGAGAGTCACGGAGCTCATTTATGACAGAAAAGTCTCCTCAGGGGGTCACGGAGCTCATTTACTGACAGGAAAGTCTCTTCAGGGGGTCACGGAGCTCATTTATGACAGAAAAGTCTCCTCAGGGGGTCACGGAGCTCATTTACTGACAGAAAAGTCTCCTCAGAGGGTCACCGAGCTCATTTATGACAGAAAAGTCTCCTCAGGGGGTCACGGAGCTCATTTATTGACAGAAAAGTCTCCTCAGGGGGGTCACGGAGCTCATTTACTGACAGAAAAGTCTCCTCAGGGGGTCACGGAGCTCATTTACTGACAGAAAAGTCTCCTCAGGGGTCAGAGAGCTCATTTACTGACAGAAAAGTCTCCTCAGGGGGTCACAGAGCTAATTTATGACAGAAAAGTCTCCTCAGGGGTCACGGAGCTCATTTACTGACAGAAAAGTCTCCTCAGGGGGTCACGGAGCTCATTTACTGACAGAAAAGTCTCCTCTGGGGGTCATGGAGCTCATTTATGACAGAAAAGTCTCCTCAGGGGGTCACGGAGCTCATTTACTGACAGAAAAGTCTCCTCAGGGGGTCACGGACCTCATTTACTGACAGAAAAGTCTCCTCAGGGGGTCACGGAACTCATTTACTGACAGAAAAGTCTTGTCAGGGGGTCACAGAGCTAATTTATGATAGAAAAGTCTTGTCAGAGGGTCACGGAGCTCATTTATGACAGAAAAGTCTTGTCAGGGGGTCACAGAGCTAATTTATGACAGAAAAGTCTCCTCAGAGGGTCACGGAGCTCATTTACTGACAGAAAAGTCTCCTCAGGAGGTCACGGAGCTCATTTATGACAGAAAAGTCTCCTCAGGGGGTCACGGAGCTCATTTATGACAGAAAAGTCTCCTCAGGGGTCACGGAGCTTATTTATGACAGGAAAGTCTCCTCAGGGGGTCACGGAGCTCATTTACTGACAGAAAAGTCTCCTCAGGGGTCACGGAGCTCATTTATGACAGGAAAGTCTCCTCAGTGGGTCACGCAGCTCATTTACTGACAGGAAAGTCTCCTCAGCATACAGGGAAGTTCCTGGGTCTGTACGCCAGCTGTGGCCATTATGAGGGGTTTCCACCATCCCTGTGCTGAGTTCCCAGGTCTGTACACCTGTTGTGCCCATTATGAGGGGTTTCCACCATCCCTGTGCTGAGTTCCCGGGTCTGTACGCCTGCTGTGCCCATTATGAGGGGTTTCCACCATCCCTGTGCTGAGTTCCCGGGTCTGTACACCCGCTGTGCCCATTATGAGGGGTTTCCACCATCCCTGTGCTGAGTTCCCGGGTCTGTACACCTGCCGTGCCCATTATATAACTCAACTATAACTGATTGGATAAACAAACACTGAGCACACTGGGGTTTGTATGCTTTAGAAAGTCCTGGAGCGGAGACAGAATAAATATTTCACCGCCATTCAAGGCTGGAGCAAACATTTGTCTGAGAAGGGACGTGACCCCGGGACGCTTCACTCCACCCAAAGTGTGTTATGAGTGGATTCTGGTGGGATGAACTGACTCTTACAGAGCCATCCAAAGCAGTGTGATTACAGTGAAGCACACAGTTAACCCTTTGATCACCCCAGATGTTAACCCCTTCCTGCCCAGTGTCATTAGTACAGTGTCAGTGCTTTTTATTAGCATTGATGACTGTATTGGTGTCACTGGGGATGTCACTGACACCAAGTCAGATCGCCGCCAATACTAGTAAAAAAAAAAAAAATCCCAGTATATATACCGCCATTTGCAGACGCCATAACTTCACGTAAACCAATTAATTTACAGGTATTGGGATTTTTTTTCAGGAAAGACACGGAGCAGAATACATTGTGGCCTAAATTTATGATGAAATTTAAATTGTAACTTTTTTTACTGGACAATTTTTAATAGTAAAAAGTCCAAAATATTGTTTTTTTTTCTCAAAATTGTCACTATTTTTTTATTTATAGCGCAAAAAATAAAAACCGCAGAGGTGACCAAATAAAACCAAAAAAAGCTCAATTTGTGGGAAAAAAAGGACGTAAATTTCATTTGGGTGCAATGCATGACCGCGCAATTGTCAAAGTAAGGCAGCGCCGTAACGCATAAAATGGCATGGTCAGGAAGGGACCCCTGCTGCAGATTTTCCCCCACTTCCTGTCCTGGTGACAACATTGGAGAGGCAGGGAGTGAGGGAAACTCTGTAACAGCAACACACACAAAATTAGAAATGTTTTTCTTTAGTAGAGTTGGAGAAGGCGAGAACCCCTGTCAGTTTTTATTTCTGTCTATGCCCCCGTTGCAGATTTTCACTCTTTTTTTGAAACTGTTGTCACCAGGACAGGAAGTGAGAGATTTCTCCAATGGAGCCCCAGATAACAGTAAAAGCCTGACAGGGGTTCTAATGCTCCCCCACTCTATGTAAGACTACTAAAAGGTTTTGGGGTGAACATGTAGCATTAGCCCGGGATCACATATATGCGGTGCGGTAAATCGCATGTGATTTGTACATGAACCGCACTGCATTCCTGTGCAGATCACATGCGACTGCGATCGGAGTCGTACATTTTGTATGACTCTAATCGCACCGCACCCGCTCCAAAAACACGCAGGACCCTTTTTTGGTCCGCACTAGAATCGGACCTCACGGGTATTCACACCTATGCGATCCGATTTTGCACATCGTACCGTGTTTTGCGCACCGATTTCGGGGCGTTGCTACTTACCATACACACCCGCAGCGGTTCGCATGAACGGGGTGCGATTCTGATGCGGCGTGGAATTCGCACTGAAAAAGCAAATTGCGCACCGCATCAGTGTGAACCCGGGCGTAGCCATGTTTTGCACCTAGTTGGGGCGACCGAGAGCGGGTGTGTCTCTGCGCATTGCATTCCATGGTCTGCCCTATACACAAAAAATGCGGAAAAGAAGTCCCTGACCCCTTTCCAAAACGCACTGAATCTGAAACACGTGGTAAAAATGAATGCCGCCGCCGCATGTCTGTGCCTTCCTGTGCGACTCAGAAAAGCGCACAATTTTGAACGCGTTCCCAACAAGTGGTGAACCTCACCCAGGGGCGGACTGACCATTTGGAAACTCGGGCACTGCCCGAGGGCCCGAGATCAGTAAGGGGCCCCATGAGATGCCCCTGGTACCTTTTTCATAGGCCTTTTTGAGTTTGGGCAAGGACACAGGGGCCCCATGATCCCCTATTGCCCGGGGGGCCCCATGAGTTGTCAGTCCACTCCTGACATCACCTAAGTTTGGGATTAAGAGAAAGTCTCGGAGGCGTCTACTGCTCCTATCCTGAGGCTGCTGTGTGCTGCAATCTCCCCGCATCCAATCAGGCGAGGGCGGCGCACCCATTGGCTCCATATGCGCAAAAAGCTCTAAAAAGGGGGATAGGAGTCACGTGACAGTTATTGTGAATGTGGCGGTGTTTGCGATTTCGCCAAATGTCTGAGCCCAATTGACGGTCAACAGGAGGAAGCGACGCAGTGAACATTGCGGGCTTTGCGGCAATGCGGCGTGAAATTAAAGCTGCAATTGCGCCTAGGCGTTTTAAACGTGTTTGTGCACGTTTTTGCGCTACGTGGATAGGGCAGTCCGGTGACGTCAGTGGGCATCTCTGCGTACGACAAATGCACCAAAGTAGCTCCTGTCGCTTTGTACGCAGTGAGCTTCGCGCATTTTTCGACTGCGCCTTTTGTTGAGTGTTGCAATGCGCGGAAGGTCTGCTTGCTGCATTGGCGGTGCAAATAATGAACGGCAGCTCAAGCGCAACACGCAATTTTCATGTGTTTCGTAAATGCGCACAAAAAAGTGTGAACGGGGTCTTATATACGGCCATTTTGGCGGTTGTACGTTGCAACCCCCCCCTTGTGTCGCCCCACGAGTCCCGTCTGCCCGTCACGATCCCCCTGGTGCCTCCCCATGTCTATCCTGCATGTGAGGATCCAGAAGTGGGACAAAGGTCAGAGACTAGAGCCAGGAACAGGGGGGGGGGGGGGGCTAGGGCCACCTCTGCTAAACTGTGCTACTTATTAACCTGGCAGGAGGCAGAACATGTTCTATCCAAACATTTCCACCAAATACATAACAATGTGTCCAGTACGGCCTGTTCTCTCCTATATACACAGCAAACAACTAACTCAACTCCTAACTAAGAAGAAGAAACATTTTCAGGTGGGATTCTGTCTTCAGAGTGCCCCCATAGATCACCTGTCTTATCACAGTGCCCCCATAAATCACCTGTCTTATCACAGTGCCCCCCATAGATCACCTGTCTTATCACAGTGCCCCCCATAGATCATCTGTCCTATCACAGTGCCCCCATAGATCACCTGTCCTATCACAGTGCCCCCATAGATCACCTGTCTTATCACAGTGCCCCCATAGATCACCTGTCTTATCACTGTGCCCCCCTAGATCACCTGTCTTATCACAGTGCCCCCATAGATCACCTGTCTTATCACAGTGCCCCCCATAGATCACCTGTCTTATCACAGTGCCCCCATAGATCACCTGTCCTATCACAGTGCCCCCATAGATCACCTGTCTAATCACAGTGCCCCCATAGATCATCTGTCTTATCACAGTGCCCCCATAGATCACCTGTCCTATCACAGTGCCCCATAGATCACCTGTCTAATCACAGTGCCCCCATAGATCACCCGTCCTATCACAGTGCCCCCCATAGATCACCTGTCCTATCACAGTGCCCCCGTAGATCACCTGTCCTATCACAGTGCCCCCCATAGATCACCTGTCCTATCACAGTGCCCCCGTAGATCACCCGTCCTATCACAGTGCCCCCGTAGATCACCCGTCTTATCATAGTGCCCCCGTAGATCACCCGTCTTATCACAGTGCCCCCCATAGATCACCCGTCCTATCACAGTGCCCCCATAGATCATCTGTCTTATCACAGTGCCCCCATAGATCACCCGTCTTATCACAGTGCCCCCCATAGATCACCCGTCTTATCACAGTGCCCCCCATAGATCACCCATCCTATCACAGTGCCCCCATAGATCACCTGTCTTATCACAGTGCCCCCATAGATCATCTGTCTTATCACAGTGCCCCCCATAGATCACCTGTCTTATCACAGTGCCCCCATAGATCACCCGTCCTATCACAGTGCCCCCCATAGATCACCTGTCCTATCACAGTGCCCCCATAGATCACCCGTCCTATCACAGTGCCCCCATAGATCACCCGTCCTATCACAGTGCCCCCATAGATCACCTGTCTTATCACAGTGCCCCCCATAGATCACCCGTCCTATCACAGTGCCCCCATAGATCACCTGTCTTATCACAGTGCCCCCATAGATCACCCGTTCTATCACAGTGCCCCCATAGATCATCTGTCGTATCACAGTGCCCCCAATAGATCACCCGTCCTATCACAGTGCCCCCATAGATCACCTGTCTTATCACAGTGCCCCCCATAGATCACCCGTCCTATCACAGTGCCCCCATGGATCACCTGTCTTATCACAGTGCCCCCCATAGATCACCTGTCTTATCACAGTGCCCCCCATGGATCACCTGTCTTATCACAGTGCCCCCCATAGATCACCTGTCTTATCACAGTGCCCCCCATGGATCACCTGTCTTATCACAGTGCCCCCCATAGATCACCTGTCTTATCACAGTGCCCCCCATGGATCACCTGTCTTATCATAGTGCCCCCATAGATCACCTGTCTTATCACAGTGCCCCCATAGATCACCTGTCTTATCACAGTGCCCCCCATAGATCACCTGTCTTATCACAGTGCCCCCCATAGATCACCTGTCCTATCACAGTGCCCCCATAGATCACCTGTCATCATAGTGCCCCCCATAGATCACCTGTCCTATCACAGTGCCCCCCATAGATCATCTGTCTGGTCACAGTTGAAATGGGCAGGACCTGCTGAATATATCAGTGGGACTTGAAGGAGACGCACACTGAAAAAATTCCTAAAATGCCACAGCTGAACTGTCCTTTTGAAAATTCAGGTTGCCTGGCTGTTCTAGTGAATATTCAGGTTGCCTGGCTGTTCTATTGAATATTCAGGTTGCCTGGTTGCTTTATTGAATATTCAGGTTGCCTGGCTGTTCTATTGAAGATTTAGGTTGCCTGGCTGTTCTACTGAAGATTCAGGTTTCCTGGCTGTTCTATTGAAGATTCAGGTTGCCTGGCTGTTCTATTGAAAATTCAGGTTGCCTGGCTGTTCTATTGAAGATTTAGGTTGCCTAGCTGTTCTATTGAAGATTCAGGTTTCCTGGCTGTTCTATTGAAGATTCAGGTTGCCTGGCTGTTCTATTGAAAATTCAGGTTGCCTGGTGTTTCTATTGAATATTCAGGTTGCCTGGCTGTTCTACTGAAGATTCAGGTTGCCTGGCTGTTCTACTGAATATTCAGGTTGCCTGGCTGTTCTATTGAATATTCAGGTTGCCTGGCTGTTCTACTGAATATTCAGGTTGCCTGGTTGCTTTATTGAATATTCAGGTTGCCTGGCTGTTCTACTGAAGATTCAGGTTGCCTGGCTGTTCTATTGAAGATTCAGGTTGCCTGGCTGTTCTATTGAAGATTCAGGTTGCCAGGCTGTTCTATTGAAGATTCAGGTTGCCTGGCTGTTCTATTGAAGATTCAGGTTGCCAGGCTGTTCTATTGAAGATTCAGGTTGCCTGGCTGTTCTATTGAAGATTCAGGTTGCCTGGCTGTTCTATTGGTCCCAATGCCTCTGACAGGTCAGTTGTGGACATTCTATGTGAAGCCGCATGTAGACACTGTTGTGTACAGAGCCATGGTAGACAGAGGAGGGAGGGTGGGCTGGGTGCCGCCAAGACAGCAGCTGTGGAATTAATTCCTCCGGGGTCACCGGGCCTATTCAGGTTTCATGGGGTCGCAGTCTCCAAATTTCTTCAAGGCTGTTCTAGATTTCCTCTCCCTTCAGTCTTGCACAGGTGTACCGGCTCCTCTCCAGGACTGAACTGGCTTCCTCTGATTTCACTGCACACTGTGAGCTTCTCACAATATGCATTAGAAAGCAGAGCCCGCCTCATTTCCTGCTTGGAGGACACCCAGCATCATCTAGCACTTTCCTCCCCCGCCTGACTTTCCGTCATTGTATTTCATTTCTTCCAATCATGGAGGCTCAGCCATTACCTAGGGTGGTCTGTATGTGAATACCATCTGACAAGTACTGTATACTAAAGCCACAACTTTTAACTGCTGAATCTGAAGCCCTCCCCTCACTTCCTGTGTGGTCACCTGTACAGGAAAGGAGCTGAATCTCTCAAAAGGAGTCACAGGCAGCGATCAAATCCCATCTGTTCGGAAGAGTAAGGATGTCAGTTTTGCTGTGTCCCCACGGTGCAGATTTCCCTGCATTTCCTGCGTGGTCACCCTAACAGGAAGTACAGTGAAATCTC
The DNA here is from genome assembly GCF_062004578.1 of Staurois parvus. Lineage (NCBI taxonomy): Eukaryota > Metazoa > Chordata > Amphibia > Anura > Ranidae > Staurois > Staurois parvus. The sequence goes on from NW_028319272.1 coordinate 211,425, forward strand.
TCCACTGGGGTTCTCCACAACTGAACTAAAAAGAGGAAAAAAAAAAAGGTGTCAGGAAATTCCTGACCAAAAGCACCGGCCCTGTGCTGTCCTGTTCATAAGATTGGTCAGGCTGGGGACCAGCCTACCTATAGACATCAGAAACTGTCACTGCTGGTGAGAATCATCCGCTGTAATCTGATTGGCCGTTGTGGGCAACACAGACAGTCCATATTTTCTCTCATTATTATTTCTCAGCTCAGAAGTGATCATCTGCAGTTATCTGGGTATGCAGATCAGAGAACGGATCCTTTTTATTGTGTCTGTGGGGAGTGTTCTATCCTCCATGCAGATGGATGGGGATGACATGACCCCTCCCTGGACGGGGAGCACCTCTATAAACATGGCGTGGCCATCCAGAACCCAGCCAGGAGGAGCACCATTGAAGTAGACGGAGCTGGATGACATCATGTTTCCTCCGTTCTCTGCGAACCATAAACAAATGACAATTGTTTGTGTTGATGAAATACTGCTGCACCTTCTTTTTCATCCTTTGCGGATCTCCCGCAGCCAATTTGCAGCCACTTCCTGTCTATAGGCACTCCAGCAGAGGCTGTATGACATATCAGGACTGGTTTCACAATGGTGACAGCTGCAGACCATGCCTGTGTAATGAGCGCACATACTACCACTTGTCATCTCCAGGGGGCACCAGTGTGACAACACAGGACATGTGATTGGGATACAGGGGCAGAATGTTGTCACCTGGAAACAGGAAGTGTCTGAACCAGGAGCTGTATAGCCTGGGATTATTTTTAATAAATGCTGCAGATATTAACAATTGAAAAAGCTTTTTTAACCCCTCGCCTGCAGGGCACTTCTACCCCCTTCCTGGCTACAGGGCACTTTTACCCCCTTCCTGCCCACAGGGCACTTTTACCCCCTTCCTGCCCACAGGGCACTTCTACCCCCTTCCTGGCTACAGGGCGCTTCTACCCCCTTCCTGCCCACAGGGCGCTTCTACCCCCTTCCTGGCTACAGGACGCTTCTACCCCCTTCCTGCCTACCGGGCGCTTCTACCCCCTTCCTGCCTACCGGGCGCTTCTACCCCCTTCCTGCCTACCGGGCACTTCTACCCCCTTCCTGCCCACCGGGCACTTCTACCCCCTTCCTGCCCACCGGGCACTTCTACCCCCTTCCTGCCTACAGGGCACTTCTACCCCCTTCCTGCCTACCGGGCACTTCTACCCCCTTCCTGCCCACCGGGCACTTCTACCCCCTTCCTGCCCACCGGGCACTTCTACCCCCTTCCTGCCCACCGGGCACTTCTACCCCCTTCCTGCCTACAGGGCACTTCTACCCCCTTCCTGCCCACCGGGCACTTCTACCCCCTTCCTGCCCACCGGGCACTTCTACCCCCTTCCTGTCCAGGCCAATTTTCAGTGCTGTCACACTTTGAATGACAATTGCGCGGTCATGCAACACTGTACCCATGTGAAATTTTTGTGACAGATAGAGCTTTCTTTTGGTGGTATTTAATCACCTCCGGGTTTTTTCTTAAACAAACCAAAAACCAATGAAAGTTTCGAAAAAAAAATGTTTTTTCTTAGTTTTTGTTATAACATTTTGTAAATAAGTGATTTTTCTCCTTCACTGATGTGCACTAATGAGGCTGCAGTGATGGGCACTGATAGGCTGCACTGATGGGCACTGATAGGCAGCAATGACTGGCATTGATAGGCAGCAATGACTGGCACTGATAGGCTGCACTGATGGGCACTGATAGGCAGCAATGACTGGCACTGATAGGCAGCACTGATTGGCGCTGCTAGGCTGCACTGATTGTCATTGATAGGTGGCACTGACAGGCAGCTCAGATGGGCACCGATATGTGGCATTGATGGACACTGACAGGACGCACTGCTGGGGCTACAGTGATCATCAGGGCAGGGGTGGACTGATAACACATGGGGCCCCTGGGCAGTAGGGGATCATGGGGCCCCTGTGTCCTCGCCCACACTCAAACCACACGCAAAAAAGCCTATGAAAAGGTACCAGGGGCATCTCATCATCATCAGGGCCCCCTACTGACCCCGGGGCAGCGCCTGAGTTCCCCAATGGTCAGTCCACCCCTGCATCAGGGCACACACTGATCATCATGAGTAAAGCTGATTACCGGCTCTCCTCTCCTCTGTCAGCGTGACAGCTCGTGAGGAGAAAAATGCCAATAACTGGCATTTCTCTATTTACATGCAATCAGCTGTGATTGGACACAGCTGATCACATGACCGCGCTGACATCTTCGGCTCTGTTGATCTGCTGTGTCCGAGGGACGCAGCACACCACCGATCGCCGCGCGCTCCTGGAGCTGCGCATGTGACGTTAGCATGGGAAGACGCTATGACGTCCTCCCAGAACGAGGGAACCACCTTGCGCCCGTCATTACCTTATATGGTAGGTGGGAGGTGGTTAAATAGCATTGACATGTCATTGGGTTTATGTCTACATCCCTTATTTACATGCATAAAAAAAAAAAAAAAAAAAATTATTTTGTTAAATGCAGCATGTTGAGCAATATGTCAGGGAAAACACTTCCATGTATTTGTTACCTCTCCCAGCACCCCCCCGATCTGCTTTCCTTTCCAGAAAGACGGCACCATGTTTATTTAGGCATCATTTATCTACTTGCTGGACTGAGACTGTGGCTCATAGCTGGCACAACCAGTGTAAATTCTGGTGTCTGTGCGGTTTTTAGTTTCATCCATAAACATTTAACATCAACCCCCATTGTAGTCTCTCACCTAGTGATTTGCTACAAAGTTACAATGTACAGTCTGAGTGATCAAAGGACAGGAGACTGAGGAAGTGTTTTTTTCACTGTCTGCAGCAGACTAATGACATCATTTTGGCCTGAATGGAGCTCATCATCAACAACACTTTCAATATAAAAAGTAATGCATTTAAAAAGAAAAAAAAGTCTCTGCCTGCCCCTCTCTGTCTGCGTCTCTCTCTGCCTGCCTCTCTCTGCCTGCGCCTGCCTCTCTCCCTCTCTCTGCCTGCCTCTCTCCCCCTCCCTGCCTGCCTCTCTCCCCCTCTCTCTCTCTCTGCCTGCCTCTCTCTCTCTCCCTCCCTCTCTGCCTCTCTCTCTCTCCCTCTCTGCCTGCCTGCCTCTCTCTCCCTCTCTGCCTGCCTGCCTCTCTCTCCCTCTCTGCCTGCCTGCCTCTCTCTCCCTCTCTGCCTGCCTGCCTCTCTCTCCCTCTCTGCCTGCCTGCCTCTCTCCCCCTCTCTGCCTGCCTCTCTCCCCCTCTCTGCCTGCCTCTCTCCCCCTCTCTGCCTGCCTCTCTCTCTCTCTGCCTGCCTCTCTCCCCCTCCCTCTGCCTGCCTCTCTCTGCCTGCGCCTGCCTCTCTCTGCCTGCGCCTGCCTCTCTCTGCCTGCGCCTGCCTCTCTCTGCCTGCGCCTGCCTCTCTCTGCCTGCCTCTCTCCCTCTCTCTGCCCGCCTCTCTCCCCCTCTCTGCCCGCCTCTCTCCCCCTCTCTGCCAGCCTCTCTCTCTCTGCCTGCCTCTCTCTCTCTCTGCCTGCCTCTCTCTCTCTCTGCCTGCCTCTCTCTCTCTCTGCCTGCCTCTCTCTCTCTCTGCCTGCCTCTCTCCCCCTGCCTCTCTCCCCCTCTCTCCCTGCCTCTCTCTGCCTGCCTCTCTCACCCTCTGCCTGCCTCTCTCTGCCCGCCTCTCTCCCCCTCTCTGCCCGCCTCTCTCCCCCTCTCTGCCCGCCTCTCTCCCCCTCTCTGCCAGCCTCTCTCCCCCTCTCTGCCTGCCTCTCTCCCCCTCTCTGCCTGCCTCTCTCCCCCTCTCTGCCTGCCTCTCTCCCCCTCTCTGCCTGCCTCTCTCCCCCTCTCTGCCTGCGCCTGCCTCTCTCTCTCTGCCTCTCTCCCCGCCTGCATCTTTCTCTGCCTGCCTCTCTCTGCCTGCGCCTGCCTCTCTCTCTCTGCTTGCGCCTGCCTCTCTCTCTCCGCCTGCCTCTCTCCGCCACACAGGCAGAGGCATCTCTATCTCCATTTCCCCAACAGTTTGCACAGCGCTTTACAAAATGAAGGTAGACATAAGTTACAATACAATGTATACTCTTAGATTGTCAGCTCCCAGGATCAGGGCCCTCCTATCCCTCATGTATTGAACAGTATTGTTGCTGTATTGTCTCCCGTTATATTGTAAAGTGCTGAGCAAACTGTTGGCGCTATATAAATCCTGTATAATAATAATATATAAATCCTGTATAATAATAATATATAAATCTTGTATAATAATAATATATAAATCCTGTATAATAATAATAACTCCATCCCCCACAGTTACTACCTTTTGTACCACTAGCCCCTCCCTCCTAGATTGTCAGCTCCCAGGATCAGGGCCCTCCTATCCCTCTTGTATTGAACAGTATTGTTGCTGTATTGTCTCCTTTATATTGTAAAGCGCTGAGCAAACTGTTGGTGCCATAAATCCTGTATAAGAATAAAACAGGACTTGGAACCACATCACAGCCATCCCCTGTAATGGGCTTAAAAAAAAAAAACAAAACAAAAAAAAACTGCAATGAATATATAGATTGCGAGAAAATTGTCCCCCAGAACATTTAGGGCACATTTGCAACATAAGGTGCGTTCCAACATGGCACTTATAGAGCAGCCCCTTAATCTCAACACGCCACACGTATGTGAAAGGTGCAAGAAAAGCGCAGGCACGATTTTGTAAAATTGCCCAATACCAGACAGGGTAGTCCTGCAGTACCAACGCACACACGATCGCCAAGATGCATGGGGGTTGCCATTAGGGATTAATACCATCTATCCTGTCTGCAGAAGGCATCACCTTTTTTTTTTTTTTTTTTTATGTGGTGCAGGAAAACCTGCGATTTCACGTGTTCCCGCACCACACCCGGTGTGAACAAACCCTTAGTCTAACTGCATGAAAAATGACATAACAAAACACTCTTCTTTGAAAGAAGAAACTTTATTTGACCCTTACAAATAAAACAAGGCATCATAGGTGAAGGGGGGGGGGGGGGGGGGGGGAATGGGGAACAAACAATTAAGAATGTTTCAGTGTTACGGATGTAATAAAAACAAGTTACTTCTTATTTCTTTTTCCATTGTATAAAAACATAACAAAAAAGTGATGACTAAAAAGCTACGGGGGTGGGGCAGCCTGTGGGGGCAGGGGGAGGGGAAGGGGGGGTGGGGAATGGGCTCCACCACCCAGCGTCTTTCCAGTGAGGGGGGGGGGGGAATGCATGGCAGGGGTGAGGGTGGGGTTGTCAGGCGGAGGCACTGGAGTCAGTCTTGGTCTCACCGACGTTCTTCCTCACCGGCTCCTGAGCCAGGCCACAAGGGATAAGGCCATTGGTCACACGGATGCTTCCTGAGCTGTAGAGGAGAGAAGAGAGATCAAGATTAGGGGGATCCAAAATAGAGGACTGGCCTATGTGTTAGGACACAAGGGAGCCATGGAGCCCTCCACAAATCTAGGGCACTCCTGTTGCAACATGGAGCCCAGGACCATGGTATGTGGTCAGGTCAACTGCTTAAAGAGGAGATGGAAGAACATACTTTCCACCATCTCCTCTGAGGATTTAATCACTTAGTTTCATTTCCCTGGCCAGTACAGATCAAACATCTGTGTTTCATCAGCTGCCTTGGAAGGTAGAGGGGAATCAGGGGTCTAATAGACCCATGATGTCTCTATAAAGGGGACCTGTCACCTGCCCAAATCTATTAAAAAGGGGAGAAGGAAGAGAGAAAAAAAAGGAGAGAAAAAGAAAAAAGGAAGGAGAGAAAAAGAAAAGGAAGGAGAGAAAAAGAAAAGGAAGGAGAGAAAAAGAAAAGGAAGGAGAGAAAAAGAAAAGGAAGGAGAGAAAAAGAAAAGGAAGGAGAGAAAAAGAAAAGGAAGGAGAGAAAAAGAAAAGGAAGGAGAGAAAAAGAAAAGGAAGGAGAGAAAAAGAAAAGGAAGGAGAGAAAAAGAAAAGGAGAGAAAAAGAAAAGGAAGGAGAGAAAAAGAAATGGAGAGAAAAAGAAAGGAAGGAGAGAAAATGAAGAAAGCTAAAGCACCCCCCCCATGAAAATGTCTGCATGGATACAGAGCATGTATGCGAATGGCGATTAGGCTGCGCATATGAGGTGTCACTACGAACATCGACCCGAGAGCAGTAATTCTACCAAAGCTCACATTTAACTAAACTAGTAACCAGTAAAGGCTTTTAGAGCATCATGTATGGACAATTTTGGGCAGCGTAGTTGGAGTCCATTTTACATGCATGCACAATTTTAAATCTTGACATGTTTGGTATCTATTTACCATCCTACATATTTCATACCGGCCAGCTTGACATGGATGGTCTTAGAATTTGTTGTTTTTCAGGTTCTCTTAATAGGGAGATGTGGAGACATGAGCGGACAGGCCACCCGTTTTGAGATCAGACACTTTGTTGCCCAGTCGGTGGCAGTAGAATTTATGTAAACAGGACGTAATTATACAAGGTGTCATACGTGTATTGATGGTCACGTGTCCACTTACTTCTCCGGGGATTCAGAAACAGTGGTCATGACGGGATGGTGAGGTTTGCCAAAGAAGAAGCTGGCCCACCAGTGTCCAGGATCCGACTTCGGGAGACCTACAGGAAGAACAGACTTCAGATTAACTCCCCCAAAATTTCCAGTGAGGAGACAAGACAGACAGCAACCCTGCCCACATTTCCCATCTCCACCACATGTGGCCATAGAAGGCAAGAACCATGACCACCTATAGCCTACCATAGAAAAAGGTGCACCTGGACAATGCGGTCAGGAGCCTCAAAGTGGTTGTAAACCTCAAATGAAATACGAACAAAGCATATCCCTCTATACTGTGTACTTGTAAGTGTCATTTCTGTCTGCTGCCTTGTTCCTCTGCCATCACCATGAGTCCCTGCTGAAAAGTTTTCCTGACCCAAAGAGAAAAAAAAAAAAAAGAAGGAATGGGGTGGGGTGGCTCCAGTACACAGCCAGTGATTGATGGCCTCAGCTCTGTTCCTGTGAGCTCTTTGATTGGGGGTACTACCCCCCCAAAAAAGGCCTACACTATCCCAACAGACATAATGGCCATAAAGGGCACCCACTTCCCCTCAAAAAAGGCCTACATTATCCCAATGGCCTAAAGGGGATTTCCCTTCACTTCTGTCCCATAGCCAAAGTGAGGGAATGCTTAGCTGTTACCTAAGCTACTGTTCTCATTGGAAGACTTTCCCTCTAGTCTCATTCTGGTGACTACACAAATTTTGGGATCTTCTTTCACTCCTTGGGAGAAAAGTCACCAGGACAGACGGGGTGAACACTGGATGTATCTGTAACCAAAACTTTGGATGTGCTAAACAATGGTTAGAACATTTCTCAGGTTTTTCTTGCTGTCTGTCCCTTTGAGCAGATTTCAATTTCATTTTCTGTTCTGTAGACCCAACAGAAGGGAGAAGAAATTTTATCAAAGTGAGTAAATCACCTCTTAGTTGTCACCAGAACAGTCGTCCCATTTCCTCTCATCTTCTGTTCCAATGACAGTATTTTGGGTTTCCCATCACATTCTGCCACCAGGACCAAGAGGGTGACTCTCCCCAGCAGGGATCCAGACACCAATAAAAACCCAAGAGAAGATCTGGCTCTTCCATTGTCCATTTAAAACTAACTTTTTGGCTCTACACACTTTAAATATTTAGCTGTACATGATTTCCCATTGACCTCCCTCTTCTGATTGTGACAGTGTCTGTTTACTGCGTATTCCAGGTCATCGACCAAGAGTGAGCCTGGAGAACAAGTACATAAGTTGTATAACCCGACTCTGATCATAGAGTATTGAACACTGTAGACTATCAGACCAACGTCCACGGAAGCATATACATAACTCAGCGACACCCCCCTTCTGTGAAGGCCGTGGCCTGTATGGGGGGGTGGGACCCACCTGGGTGGTGAGAAATGACCTCTCCAGAATAGTCCACGCTGCCGCAAGAGCTGTTACTGGAGGTGGACCCCAGGCGTCCTGTAAGAAGACACAAACATGTTATTATTTCTCCATGACCTAGAAATAAGGGGAGGGACGAGAGCCAAAACAAATGGAGCCGTCAACAATTTTCACAGGCAAGGTTAATCATTGACAGAACTCCTGAGGATCAGGATAAGGGTTGACCTAAAACATGCATTGCGAAATCTCAATAGTAAAAAGAAAAACACAGCCACGCTGGTCTAGGGATGTACGGCTGAGGGGGGAACCATCTTTAAAGTGCACTTCCAGACAAGTTTGGTTTTTGTAAATTTGGACAGAGTGGAGAAGGGTTAGAATGAAAGTCAGGTCTTCGTCAAGATTTTTTGCTTCATCCCAGTGACTCTACAGATGATAGAGACCTGACATTGGTTCAAACCTCTCAGCACTGTATATACACAACTGAATTAGTTTTTTTTTCCTGGAGTTCCACTTTAAATAATTCTATCATGGTGTTCTTCTTGAGTTTCTTTAGCCTCCAACCACCAAGTTTGGATGGCTGAATGCATCTTTGGTTGGCAGATCTTGTAGAGGTTGTAACAATTAGTTTGGTTGGCTTTCTATAATGCCACCCAATTAGTGACCTGGGGGGGGGGGGGATTTTAAAACAGCGAGATTGTTCCCTATACCCTGCACGGAAGATACTCACGGCGGTAGTAGTCGTGGGTTGCGACGAGTGAGCCACTTGATGGAATGGAAGCCATGATGGTTCAAGCCTTGCTGTACTTAAGATGATGTAAACCCTGGAAGATGAGAACACAGTGAGATTCAGAAGATTCTAGATAAGTTGTGAAGTGCAATAAGAACTACACATGGGCTCATTCAACGACACAGACTGATTAGAAACTTTCAGGTTTGATTACTACAGATGCCACAAGATGGAGCACAAATTGTTCTGGAGCCTAGCAAGTACAAAGGTCCTTGGCTCACTGGGCCTCAAGAGAGGTCATCCATTGGGCTGACTTGTTTTTGATATGATTACAGCGTATGAGACTTTTTACATTTTTTTTTTGATACAACGGTGAGGGGTTAGAACTCCACCTTGTACTTTTTGGGGAGAGATTGTCCTGCACTTCCTGGAAAATATTCTCCCCAATATGGACATAGCAATGAAATCCTGACATCCCTCACCATTGTATACAAAAGTGAACGAAAAGCTTTGGCTAATAGGACCCTAGTGAAAAGGGCACCCCAACTCCATATGTGCAAGACTTCTATGCATTAGAGTTCATTTTCTAAAGTAGTGGATAGGGTTTACAATACAATACATCTTCTGGGACATTTGCAGAGCAGAGTAGGGACTGGCCAGAGAGGGATTACTTTGACACAGTTGGCCGATTTAAACATGTACTGCAATCTATGTGAATCAAAAATCCCTTTTCTTTCTTCATTGCAGAGCAATGTGCCGAAGGTTATTATTTTATAGGATTTATATAGCACCAACAGTTTGCTCAGCGCTTTACAATATAATGGGAGACAATACAGCAAAACAGTTCAATACAAAAGGGATAGGAGGGCCCTGATCTTGAGGGTTTACAATCTAGAAGGTTCATCCAGAATTTGTAGGATTACCATCCCCAGACCCCCTGCATTTGGGGCCATAAACCCAAATGGATGCCAAATTATAATGCCTCCTTACCACCTGGTGAAACCCCATCATGCTGCACTACCATGCAGTGGCTGCACAGCCCCAATAAACTCAATGGTCAAATCGGACAGGTGGTACCAACAAGTACGCACCCAAAGTCAAAAATGCCGCGGCACGTCAACAGCCCTGTTTGTCTCTTAATTTAGGACTCTTTCACACTCACTGTGGAGTGCGTTGACCTCCCCATAATGTTGCAGTACCACATGGTAATCGCATGTATTGCACATGGTTGCAACGTGACATCAATGAGCGAGTTTAAATCAATGAGCGAGTAGCAGGCGCTACTTTAGAAATCGGTGAGACTCAGACCAAGCCGGAACCGCTCAAATAGACAGTAGAGTGCGACTTGGCGTACGATTTGTAAGTCACACCGATGTGACCGGGGGGGGCGTTAATGTGCATTGCTGTGAAAAATGATTGCTACCCGTTGTTATAAGAGAGTGTGGTTGCAGTTGGGGAGGGGAGGCCGGTGACTGGGGATATTCCCAGCACAGGTGAAGTGATGGGTGCTGGTCACACCTGTGCCGCAGGCGAGCCAGAAATGCTTTGCTCTCCCGTCTATACAATGTCAGTAGGGAGCGGCCATGTTTACACAGCAAATACCCAGCTTTGTGGGATCCTGCGTCCTCCGAGGTCAGGGAGTGCAGAGCTGTCTGACAGGCGTCCGGGGTGGCTGGGTGCACAGAGGTACAAAGATAGCGCATGCCATATGTATGGCGGTGTCCGCTTCCTGCCAACATTGGCCGCATATTTTCCTGCGACGTTTAGCGGCGGAGTTCATATAGACGGCGTAGGGTTACAATATATAGGTTTACAACCGTCCTCTGCGCTCAGGACATTGCCAAGGCCATGTTGGCCATACACTTGGCATTTTTTAGGCCGGGTCACATTAGCGATCCGGTTGCAGGCCAGCCATTGGATCCTTAAAGAGACCGCGCGTCTGCGTCTACAGTGGCCCTCGCCGGCCTGGTCTGCCCAGCAAGCGAGGCCATAGGAGCCGGTATGTGTCTTCAATTTAGGGCCGATTCAGATCTATATAAAAAGGGGGACGGCAGAGTTATGATGGCCATAGACGGGTCGAAAATCGGCTGATTTTTCGTCAAAACCCCCCCCCCCAAAAAAAAGACTGTTTTTCGGGGTTTTTGCACATTTTTTTTATCGGACATGTTGGAAAATTCATGGCCGATTTTGACGATCAGACGATTTTCCCGGCAATGATGTGTGGCTCCTCCAACACAAGATTGCTCTTCTGACGTCTGCGTCCAATCGGATCGAATCGAGGCATCCAAAAAGGAGCAAGCCCGTAATTCACCCCGAGCGACCTGCACCCCTCCTTTCCCAAGCAGTCGCTCTTTACCCAGAATCCTCCGGTGAGGCTGTGTTACCTAACATGGGGCGTAGATTTAACGTCAGCCTGCGGCGGCGGCTGCCCCCCTGCTCCACATGAGCTCCCATTGGTCCAAATGGTGCCAGCGCAGCCTCAGAAGACGGGAGGCTAGACCTCGAATGAGAGCGTCTGAAGTGAAAACTGTCCGTATTGCTCTAAGCAAATCCTCCCCTTGTCAGCCCTGATTATCATGCGTTTCTTTTGTGTTCCTACACTGATGAGCACCAACATGGCAGGAAGGGTTGCGTAGGCAGGAGGCGGGCGAGCGCTCACCTGTGCGATTAATTTGACATTCTGCGTTACATAAGAGGTTGATTATTAACGCAGATCCTGTCGTGGGGAGTGGGGGATTATTGTGATCTGTGCAGGGGCGGACTGACAACTCATGGGGCCCCCCGGGCAATAGGGGATCATGGGGCCCCTGTGTCCTTGCCCAAATGTAAAAAAGCCTATGAAAGAGGTACCAGGGGCATCTCATGGGGCCCCCGGGCAATAGGGGATCATGGGGCCCCTGTGTCCTTGCCCAAATGTAAAAAAGCCTATGAAAAAGGTACCAGGGGCATCTCATGGGGCCCCCTACTGACCCCGGGCCCTCAGGCAGTGCCTGAGTTTCCAAATAGTCAGTCCGCCCCTGGATCTGTGTGCTCTGATCGCCATGACCGGCTTACACTGGTCTGCTCAGTGAAAAAAAAAATGCTGCCGTCCCAGCAGATGTGACCCCGGCAGCTGAGACCAGCACATTCCTGAACCTCAAGAGCTTGCAGTCCGATTAGCCCGCAGGAACAAACCGGCCAGCTCCGGAGGGGTTTAAAATAAGAAGCTCGTAAAGGATCGGATATACAGGGGGCACTGGCCATGCCAAAATGTCATACGGGGGGGGGGGGGGGCTACAGTCAACTAGAGAGCTCTGGAGATTTTCCAGCATGCTGGCAAATTTACATGACACTCCTTCCCCTTTTCAGCGCCGTAAGGGCCGGTTCACACTACAGTTGTTTTTTTCTGCATCCAAAACGCAGTGAATAGGATGGACCACAATTGTCCGGCACTGCGCTTGGTTGTGACGTGTTGGTGCGGCATTTCCAAAATCAAGGGCCAGCTCACACTACGTGCGTTTCAGTTGCTTTGTTTTCTGCATCCGAAACCCACAGAAAGTAGGTTGTCAGTGTTACAGTTCACATCAGCGCTTGCAGAAAAAAAAAGTAGAATGGGCTGCATTTTTTTCTGCACAGAACTGTACTGGAATGCACCAAAAACGCACCGGAACGCACACGATCGATCGTGAGTGGCACCCCAACGCACATGCAGCGCACCACAATGCAAAGAAGTGCGTTTGTTTTGGTACGTTACAAAAAGATCACGTCTGGTTTTTTTTGTTTTTGGGGGCTGCCTGTTCGTTTCAAGGGGCGCTAGCTGACGTTCGTTTCAAGGGGTGCTTTATTGCTACACATGTAACGTGAATGGCACCCCAACGCACGTGCAGAGTGCCACAATGCAAAGAAGTGCGTTTGTTATGGTACATTACAAAAAGATCACGCCCATTTTTTTTGTTTGGGGGGGGGGGGGGGGAGGATGTTAAGGTGCGCTAGCTGCCTGTTCGTTTCAAGGGACGCTTTATTGCAACGCATGTAACATGTGATCGATCCTGAATGGCACCCTAACGCACATGCAGAGTGCCACAATGCAAAGAAGTGCGTTTGTTATGGTACATTACAAAAAGATCACGCCCATTTTTTTTGTTGGGGGGGTGTTAAGGTTTGCTAGCTGCCTGTTCGTTTCAAGGGGTGCTTTATTGCAACGCATGTATCGTGATCGATCCTGAATGGCACCCCAACGCACAAATGCAATACAACCGTGCCGTGACGCAAGGTAGTGCGTTTTGCTGCATTACCAAGAAAAAGGGTCACGCCCGATTTTTTGGGGACATTAGGGCGCGTTAGCTGCTCATTCATTTTAAGGGGCCGCATTAACGCAACGCATGCTAACGCACCACAAGTAGGTGAACGGGCTCCAAGCATCGATTTTTTTGGACTCTAAACCCGGATATGGGCAGGGAAGGGTTAGGGATGATAAATACATCTTTTCTACAGTTTGAGAACTAGTCAGAACTGGCTGAGCCACATCTCTCCCCCCCCCTCCTCCTCTTCCGCCCTCCCTCCGCAGTCCTCCCTCCTCCCTCCACATAGTCTGCATGGAAAAACAAACTCTAATGGTCGCCAAAGAACAAAAGACACAGCTGCACAGGGGAAGGCGAAGGGCTGGGCTTTGTCCCAAGAGCTGGCAATCAGACGAAACAGCAAAATGGTGCCTTGCTGTTGGTGTTCTCACCATCGAGTTATCTTTGTTGAGCCATTAGAATGTGAATGGGGTTGTGTCCATGGTGGTCTGTATGTCCCCTATACCTTGGGGGGGGGGGGGGGGGGGGAGTTGGGGTACCGGGGGGGGGGGGGGGTGTTATAGAGGGGCTTGGGGAATGCGATGGTTCTCAACACGAACGTACTTGATGACCGATTGTACAATCAGACCCTTTCTGATGGATAATGACCGACCATCGAACGTTTATGGATGGGAAGTCATGTGTATTCTGGAGAGATACTTCTGTATCATCAGCCTGAGTGACATACTATATAGAGTGCACAATAAAAGTGTATGAAAAAAATAGAAAAAAAAATTAAAAATGGATCAGCCTAATACTGAATGGTATACTATATAAAATGCACGATAAAAGTGAAAAAAAAAAATAAAAAAAGGTCAGCCTAATACTGAATGGTATACTATACAGAGTGCACAATAAAAGTGTATAATAAAAATGAAAAAAAATAAAAATAAAAAAATAAAATGGGT